>NC_082685.1:24578115-24878115 GCF_949987515.2 Delphinus delphis
GAATGGAATTGTGGGGTGTTCCCTGGTGGCCCAGTGGTTGGGATTCTGGGCTTTCATTGCCGTGGCCTGGGTTCAATCCCTGGTCGGGGAACTGAGATCCCACAAGTCACACGATGTGGCCAAAAAAAGAAAAAGGAAAAAAAAAAAGAATCTAGTAGTGAGTGTACAAACTTAAAGCTATGTAACCCCACCAGGCACTATGTGAGCAAAGTCAAGGAGGGATCCAGACAGTCAAGGCACTCGGAATAGGTTGAAAGGCACAGCCTCTAGAGGCTGGCTACTCAGAGAAGAGTTCCAGAAAGTGAGGTCTGGGCCAAGCCAGAGCGGGTATACCAGTTAGGGTTTGCAGAGAAACAAACCCTAACCTACAGGAACACATACATACATATCTATAGGCATGTATATGTATATACATGTGTATATGTATATTTACACACACACACACACACACACACACACACACACACACACACACACAGAACGATTTCTTGTAAGGAACCGGCTCACGTGATCATGGGGGCTGACAAGTCTGAATTGTTAGGACAGACCGTAGCCTGAAAACGCAGGAGGAGCTGATACCGCGGTGTGCAGGCAGAATTCCTTCTCGGCGACACCTCAGTTGACTGGATGGGGCCCATCCACATCATCTAGGGCAATCTTCTTTACTTAAGGTAAAAGGACTGTAGATGCTAACCACACTCACAAAATACCTTCGCGGCAACACTTAGCTTTGCGTTTGATTAACCAGCTGGGACTATGACCGAGACAAGCTGACACACAAAACTAACCTCCTAGGATGCCTCCAGAGAGGGAGCAGAAAGGGAACTGCTGCTTGGGATTCAGCTCGGGGACTCTGAAATCCGTGCTGAGAGGTTTGGGGCCCGTGTCCCGGCCGCTGGAGTCGTTAAGGGTTTCCCAGGATACGGGCAGCACTGCAATCTGGAGGGAGCCTGAGGATAGACCAGGAAGAACAGACCACTGAGAAATCTGCACGAGTCCACCCAAGGGAAGGACCAGATCCCAGGCTGGTGAGAGGAGAGGAGCTGAGGGGACGGAAGAACAGCTGCAAGAGGCAGGCTGCCCAGAGGGATGGGAGGGGCGGACACAATGCTGGGAGACTGAGCCGGAAAGGACGTCCCTGTCCCCGTGGTTAGCAGAGGGAATCAAGAGGAACAGTCAGCTTGGAGGGCAGGCTGGGGAGCTTGGGTCTTGATGTCTCGAGGGTACGTGCGCTGAGACCAGCGGGGACACACAGCCACACGCAGAGCAGGAGTCAAGGTCACTATAGAGAGAAACCAGCGGTGCTGATGCGTGGTAACTGATGACGTCTCCAAGGGAGAGACCTAAAGGAGAACAGGTGGGAGAGTTGAGCCTTGAAGGGTGGCTCCAAGGAGCCCAGAAACCAAGGGGACGGAACCAGAACGTCAGGCCGTCCACAGATGCCAGCCAGGCCACAGAGGGAGTGGAGAGCCTCAGTGAGGCCCAGGGTGGAAGGAAAGGCCTTCAAAATGGCAGAAGCAACTCAGTGACCAAGCAGCTAGGAGGGACCCCGGGAAGCAACACGGGCTGCCCTCAGGGCTTCTCCCACGTGCAAGGGAACCTGAGAGAAGAGTTTATGGCCAAGGGCACGGGCCATGTGGTTGAGGAGGGGTGTGAGGCAGAGAGGAGAATTTTTCCCTGGAGTCAGCCCTTCTGGAGCCCTGAGGGGGCAAGCAGAGGACCCCCAGGAGACGATGGGTGGATCTGTACCAGACTTCAGTGGAAGCCTACTTAACACCTGGACACCTAGTAGGATGGAGGTGGGGCGGGGCTACTGAAAGCGGAGGAGCAGGAAGAGGGATGAAGACAGCAGTAAACTGGGAGAAAGGTGAGGCAGGGGATCATGGGGGGCAGGGCAGGAAGACTGGGGGGAACAGAGCCTTGTTACTTGACAGAATTAAGGAGGGTGGGGGAACAGACGCAAACTGGATGATACACACACAGTGGGATACAGGATACCCAGGCTCAAGGTTAGTGTAGCAGCAGTATCAGGACGTGGGCATCAACCAACACTGCTTCAGACACCTGCCGAGCACAAAAGGGGTGGTGGAAAAAGAGGTACACCTGTACCTTGAAAAAATAAAAGACTACTTTAAAAAAGAGGGTGGTGGAGGCGGGAGCCCCAGAGGATGTCAGTAGCTCACACTTCTGCATGGTGCTTAAGGCCCAGCGGACACAACTCTAGGACCTCTATATACTAATGTACGTCAAGCCTCTTAATCATCACAACCCTAAGAGATGTGGTACAATAATTATCACCATTTTACAGAGAAATAGAGGAACAGAGAGGTTAAGAGCTTGCCCAAGGTCACACGGCTAGCAAGTGGCAGAACTGGCATTCAAACTAGACAGTCAACTTAGATGTGAGAGGTTAAACGACTTGTCTGAAATAAAGCAAAAAGATAAATTCAGAACTCAAACACAAGCATATACCTATGGTGGCTGGTTTACCCACGCAGAAGCACACCAGCCTGGGTCACCCTCTGAGTAACGTGATCTAGAGGCACAAGAAGAATACTCGCCAGGAGCTCGCAAGGGCCCCTCCGGTCCTCAGCCAGGCACACGGGTTCCCAACATCCTTGCAAAGACTTGTCCTAAACTACGATGATATCTGCACAGGAGCCGGAGGTCTGGGGTCCCGTAGGCAGGGGCTGCAGCTTCAGGCATCGGCAGCCTGGAAAAGCTAGGAGGTCACCTGCCGGGAGAGTCCCTCACCAGCCTCATGGTCAGATTCTGGAGTTGCCGGGTGCGCTGGAAGTAGCTCGGCCAAGGGGCCCTGAAGAGACGCTTCACACCAAGGTCCCTGCCAGCTCCAGGAGCCTCTGTGTCTACAGTGAGCCAGAACACGGCAGACTTGGAATCTGGAGGGTTATTGATGATCTGCTGTGTCATCTGACCTCTTAACCTGCTGAAATCCAAACTGGTCATTAGGCCAAGTCTAAACATCCAAGACAGAGAGAAGGAGGGAGAGAATCTTTACCCTAAGAACAACCCTATTGTTTTTACATTTGTACCTTGCCTTGTACTGTAAAGTCCTTCATCCTGCAGAAGGGTTACCCATTGCAAGATAAGAACCAAAATGTTGCTTTTGTGCTTGTCTACCCAGCCAGCAGCTCAAGGCTCAAGAGACAAGTATGCACTGTGCTGTCTTCTTGTTCTCGGGCAAAACCGCTTTCCTGGGGCAAAGGATTATGGTCAACCCTCTGCACCTCTCAGCCCCCTCCCCTCCATCTTCCAGGCCCTCATCCTGCTCTCTCTGCCTCCAAGCCAACTGTCCAGGCTTTGTTCAACAGGCCCAGTTCCCCTTCCCATGCCACTAGGCCTCCCCTCCCCTCCCCCTCCCCCTCTTCTCCCTCTTCCCCCTCTTCCGCCTCCTCCCCATCTTCCCCCTCCTCCCCCTCTTCCCCCTCCTCCCCCTCTTCCTCCTCCTCCCCATCTGCCCCTCCTCCCCCTCTTCCCCTTCCTCCCCCTCTTCTCCCTCCTCCCCCTCTTCCTCTTCCTCCCCCTCTTCCTCCCCCTCCCTCTCTTCCTCCCCCTTCCCCCCTCTTCCTCCTCATCCACCTCCTTCACCTCCTTCACCATAGCTTTTCTCAGGACTAGCAGCTGACAGGGAAAGGAGAAGAGTGAGCTCTATTCCGGCAGGAGGAGCCTGGAACAGGGCAGGAGGGAAGCAGCAGGGAGTCCCCAAAGATGAGAGAAAGGCATCAGAGCCTTCCTTGGGCCTTCTTGCTGGTAACCCAAGCTGCCTCTTCAGTGACGCCCACAGCAAGTGGCAGCCCCTGGCTGCCATGTCCACACATCACAGAATGGCAAGTTGCCCAAGATCCAGAAGTGTGTCCGGGGCCAGTGTGATGTGTGTGTTACTGGACCTCTCAAGGTGATTCACAGGGCAACGGACACGTGCTTTCTATTTAAGAGACGTGTATCTATTTTTACAATCACCTTCTGTTTACAGGAAGGTAAATACTCGTTTTCATGCACGGTCATGGAAGAAAGTTTCCTGTTAAAATAAATTTTCTAAGTGAAAAATGTGCGCCGCTTTAAAGAAAAGCAGAAAGTAAGTAGTAATTGCATGGGTAGAATGCAAATATGGCAAAAGCCGCAAAGGCGATAAGTAAATGATAAATAAATGATGATTGGTGATTCTGACATTTACTGCATAGATATGGACCCATCCCATAGACCCACTTTGGTCCTCGGTTAATTGAGAATAGGTCAGACTCACAAACCATTTTCTTTCTTTTTTTTTTCTTTTAATATTTATTTATTCATTATTTATTTTTGGCTGTGTCGAGTCTTCATTGCAGCACGTGGGCTCAGTAGTTGTGGTGCGTGGGCTCAGTAGTTGTGGCGTGTGGACTCAGTAGCTGTGGCGTCTGGGCTCAGTAGTTGTGGCGTGCGGGCTTAGTAGTTGTGGTGCACAGGCTCAGTAGTTGTGGTGCACAGGCTCAGTAGTTGTGGCACACGGGCTCAGTAGTTGTGGCGTGCGGACTCAGTAGTTGTGGCGTGTGGGCTCAGTAGTTGTGGTGCACAGGCTCAGTAGTTGTGGTGTGTGGGCTTAGTTGCCCCACGGCATGTGGGATCTTAGTTCCCCGACCAGGGATGGAACCCGCATCCCCTGCATTGGAAGGCGGATTCTTAACCACTGAACCACCAGGGAAGTCCCCTCACAAACCATTTTCAATTCAGTGGACAAATGTTTGCCAAGAGCCTTTGCCGTGTCCAGGACCGTACGAGTCACACAGAAAAGGGAACCTCCCACAGCCACCCCTGACTTCGGGTAGCTTTCAGTTAACTCGTTGGAAAGAACAGGTCTACACTCGAGGAAACTGCTAGAGAACGGAACAGAAGTGTGTAAGAGAGGGAGGCAGACTTGAGCAGTGGGGGGGGGGGGGGGGACAAGAAAAGGGAGCCCAGGATTCACTGGGGTGACTCCAAGGTGAGGCTCAGGATGGGTCATGGAGATCTCAATCAGTTCTGAGGAGCCTGGAATGTTCCCTCTGCTCCAACCTCATCACCTGGATCCCAAGAGTCACTCCAGACCCTGGTGACCTTGTGGCAGTGAAAGTCTTCCCCAGAGGACCTCACTTCTAAAGGTGTGAGGAAAGGGCGGACACCAGCAAGTCACGTCCTGGGCGGCTCTATAATCCTGACAGCCACCTGCGGAGTCCACACAGCAAGGCTCTTCCGTGGTGGCACCGAGGACCTCGGCACCCTCTAGCCAGGCTCCGCCTACTCTCTGCTTTCCTGTGTGGTTCCCTTGGCTCTCAAACTCCTGATGCCGTCTTCTCTGTGGTGCCTGGGGAGGACCATCTCCCTTCCCAGTCTGAAGCTGACCTAGGAACCCAGAGAGCTGGGTGTAGCTGAGTGGGGACAGAGGCAGACTCACAACTGCTGCGTTTCCCTCCAACTCTTGAGAGTTGACACCTTTGGGTACCTCTTGGTGCCCTGATTCCAGTGAGGCTCCATCTTAGGGAACTGCTCCCCCAGCCATATCCACAGAGTCCCAGGGTGGGTACCCGTCCATGAGATCACATCCCACGGCCCTACCCCCTTGACCACGAAGCATCAGAGCAGAGATCTGAGCCAATCAGATTCTCCCCCTGGAATTAGGAACTTTTTGGAATTTGGAATTACAACAGAGAGATTCCAGCTCACTCTGGGCCGATCTCTGGATGGCAGAGATGCAAAACTCTACAGTTAGGTGAGGCCATCTTTGGCCACGTGGCCCAGAAATGCAGAGAAAGTGGATCCGCAGAGAGAAGCAGAGATGTAAGGCAAAAAGAGATAAGCCCTAACAAGCCATGCTCTCCCCCAGCCCTTGGCCAAGTGTTTTTGCTGCCACAATGCCCTCCTCTCCCTCCCTCTCTAAGATAACTGCACAGGATTCAAGGGTTCCATAATGCTTAACAGTGAAATTCATGATATGGACAGAATGTTTGTATCTCCCAAAATTCATATGTGGAAACCCTAACCCCTGGTGGAAAGGTTATTTGGAGGTGAGACCTTTGGGAGATAATTAGGATAGATGAGGTCATGAGGGTGAAGCATCCCATGATGGGATTAACGCCCTTAAAAGAAAAGACCACAGAGCTTACCCTCTTTCTTTCTCTCTCCCCACCATGTGAAAACACAGCAAGGAGATGGCCATCTACAAGCCAGGAAGAGGGCCCTCAGCAGAACCCAGCCAGGCTGGCACCCTGATCTCAGACTTCCCAGCCTCCAGATCTGGAAGAGAATAAATATCTGTTGTTTAAGCCGCCCAGTCTATGGTATTTTGTTTACAGCAGGCCTTTGCCCTGGCCGTTGGCCTTAAATTTCTCATCTACTGCCACTTTCCCCATCACTCACTAGACCTCGGCCACACTAACCACCTTTCAGTTCTTCGAACAAGTCAACCTTAGTTCCAACCTCAGGGCCTTGGTTCTTACTCTGCTTCTGGCTGGGAGTAGCCTCCCTCTGTCTTCATACGGTGGGCTTTTTCATGTCATTCAGATTTTTATAGAAATAATCCTTATTCAGAGAAGCCTTCTCAGACCACGCTCATTGACACAGGCCCTTAGACACTCTATTTTCTCATTACTTTATGTGCAGCATGAGACGAGCTACCTTGCCCATCTTATTCACCACCATATCCCACAAAGCCCAGCCCAGCACCCAGCACAGCAAAGGTGTCCATCGGATATTTGTTGAATAAATGACTGAGACACAAAGAGTCTGGCCTCCACGAGTCCAGACAGAGAGCCAGACTGTGGGTGGAAAAAGGGAAAGGGTGACACTGGCAGAGGGTACCACCATTAGCTTGGTCTGCGTTCAAAAGTTTCCCAGTCAGCAAACCAGCTCACGCAAGCCCTCCTAAGGAAACACAGTGCAGAACTCGGGAAATGTAGCCCAGGGCTGGTCAAAAGACAGTCATACTCTAAACTATGCACGACCAGATTTTGTGTACCACGTGTTTTATCTTTGACCGTACTTATGGAAAGATTATTCAAGAACATCGTGAACACACAAAAATAAATCTTTAAAAATATCATTTGGATGACACACACATACGAATGAAAGATTTTTCTCTTTTTACTATAGCATTCCATTAAGGCATTTTGAAAAAGCAAATGTGCTAAGTAACGGCACACGATAACCTGCAAATAAAAATGGACCCAGCTGCTACCCACACAGCTGACGCCAGATGAAACCCACCCCAGTCTCACCATCAACCAAGGTAGAAGGAGGGGGCAGCTCGCCAACTCTGTTTCCTGTCCTCTGAGGACCTGATAGTGTCCAAAGCAACAGAAGGTCACGGTTCTTACTCACACTGGGATGTGGGTCAGAGAGTGGCCACAGCCACCACTGCCTGCTTTGATCACTGGGGCAAACAATGGCTATTCAGTGAGTGCCAGGTGCCAAAAGCAAGGCATTTGACACGCTATCTCACGTAATCCTACAACGACCCTGCGAAGCGCACGTTATTATCCTTGAACTTATGTTGAGAAGACTGAGGCTGCTCGACATAAATTCAAGCCTCAACAGAGAGGCTAAGTAACCTGGATGAGATCACACAGCTAATTGGCATCAAGGCTGAGATTTGAAGGCCACAGTGCCTAGATCCCTACCTACCCAAGAGCTGTCCCTCCCCTCCACACTCCATAGATTAGCTCTCCTTACCCTTCTTCATCTCCACCATCAGTAACTGACGTCAAGGGCCCAACACCTTCCTCTTTTCTGTCCCTCCTAAACACCCAGCACCGGCCAGCCTGCAGTGACCTTCACGAGGTTGATGATGATGGACCCAGGCTTCTTGCAGAGCATCCCCTTCTGGTCCGCCTCTCCCTCTCTCTCCTTCTGCCTTATCCCCCGAGGGCTCTTTTCTCATCAATTATCAGCCCTCTTGCTTTAGTTTTGTATGCCTAATTTATCTTGTTACCCACTTCTTTTTGTTTGTTACCTAGCCAAAAAACAAGAAGAGTGGGCTTCCCTGGGGGCACAGTGGTTAAGAATCCGCCTGCCAATGCAGGGGATACGGGTTCGAGCCCTGGTCCGGGAAGATCCCACATGCCATGGAGCAACTAAGCCATGTGCCACAACTACTGAAGCCTGTGCACCTAGAGCCCACAACAAGAGAAGCCACCACAATGAGAAGCCCGCGCACCGCAACGAAGAGTAGCCCCCATTCACTGCAACTAGAGAAAGCCCACGCACAGCAACGAAGACCCAACGCAGCCAAAAATAAATAAATGAATTTAAAACATAAAAAACTTAAAAAAAAAAACAAGAAGAGTCTAAAAAACATTCTTTGGCTTCCTTTTAGATTGTAATCTTACCTTAGTTCCTGTGCATTTCTTTCTTCTGAGGACTTTCTTTTACTTTTCTCTCTTTTACTTCTTCCTACTTCTTCTGCCTCTCAAGGTTTTAAGGTCTTAAGGAGAAAAAAATATATACATATATATATATATGTGTGTGTGTGTGTGTATATATATATATATATATATATACACACACACACACACACACACACACATGGGCACTGGATTCCTCTGGCCATCAGGCTAAGTTCACTTTGTTCATCATCAAAATGAAAGTGTTTTGCAACATGATGTATAATACTTATTATTCACTGGTGGGGATGGCGAAGTGGGTTCTGACTTCAGAACAATAATAAAATACAAAGATCTGGCAATCTGAATACCCAAGTTCAAATCTGGACTTGACCCTTCCAGCTGTATGTGCCTTGGACAAGAATCTCTGAGCTTGAGGTTTTCATCTGTAAAATGGGAATAATAATTCTACTCCCTCCCAAGGCTGTAGAGAGGTTTAAAAAAGCCGTGTATATGAAAGCACTTTCAACCTAGAAATAATTTCAGCAAAAAGCAGTATGGAATCAGGGGCTTGGCCAAACTATGAAATGCCACAAGAAAGGGGAGGTTGCTGTTGAATTGTGCATTGGATATCGCACCTGGGTGGCCCACTAACTCTTTACATCCACGACCTTTCCCCCAAACGGGGTTTCCTCTCTGGAAGTCCCAGTTCTGCTAATGGAACCAGAAGGCATTTCATCATTCAATAACCACACACACACTTAATCTGCTGTGAGTCAGGGACTGCAGTGGGTGCTAGGGATTTGACATTGAACTTGCCGAACAATGTCCTCTCCGTCAGGGCCCTTATAATGCATTTTGGATGGGAAAAACAGTAAGACAACAAACAATGAAAATAAATAAATAAACAAGATAATAACTGATCAAGGCCCCTGATTTGCAGGGACAGCCTGCATGAAGGCCCTAAGGCAGGAAAGAGGTTGGCTTATTTGTAGTATAGAAAAAAGATGCTGGAAGGGAATGAGTGAGGGGGTGGTTCCCCTGAGGTCTGCAAAATCACCAGGGCCAGATCTTACAGGGCCTTCCGGTCCGTGGTCAGGAGTGTGGATTGGATTCTAAGGAGGCCTCTGGAGTCAAGCGATGGAGTGATAGGATTGGGTTGAGGGTTTATTTTTGTTGGTTGCTTGGTTTGGTTGTTTTTTTTTTTTTTATCAGTCTGGACACAGTGCAGAGAATTAGGATTGGAGAGAGTGTTGGTGAGCAAAAGTGGAAGCAAGAGAGCAGATAGTCAGCTCCACGGTAGGACAAGACAGAGATGACTGAGGCTTGGATGGTGGAAATGGAGAGAAGCAAACAGACTGGGACAGGTATTTTGGAGTCAGAAACAACACAAATTGGTGATGAGTTACATACAGAGGTGTGAAGGGAAGGAGAAAATGGCTCATTTTCATAACAAAGAGGACTCCTGGGATTTTCTTTTTTTTTTGCTAGAGCAACCAGAAAAGCAGTGATAGCACTGACTGAGATGGGGGTGGGAGATGGAAGAGAAGTGGAAGAGCACAGGGCAGGTGAAGGGGGAACTGGTAAAAGAGAGGTAAAAGAGAGGTTTAGGGACTTCCCTGAGGGTCCAGTGGTTAAGAGTCTGTCCTTGCAATGCAGGGGGCATGGATTCGATCCCTGGTTCCGTATCCCTGGCTGGAGAACATGTAAGATCTCATATGCCACGCGGTGCGGCCAAAAAAAAAAAAGGAGAGAGAAAGGCTTAAACTTCCATCATTTTCCCCATCTACCCCTCAAGTGCAAAAGCTGGTTATCTTGCCAGTTTGTCCCCCACAAGCTTGTAAAAATTGCCTCTACCTTCGCATCTCCAATTTGCCACGTGACTTCTCAAGGTGTTTCCCCCCTGGAGGTCTCCTCCTCCAAACCATCTCTGCACCCTCACTAGCCCCACAACCTCTGGACTTTCTGGAATGGGGAGTAACGCACTCATCTTTATTGTTTAAGACTTCTGCATTGGGTTTTCTGTTACTTGCAGATGAAGACAGACACACCAGGCCCTCGGGATCAAATCCCAGTCAACGTTCGGCCAAGAGTCCTCTCCTCCAAAACACCATCCTTCCCTGCCACACCAGGCCACCCAGGTCTCCATCCTGCCTGCTCTCACTCACTCCTCTGGGCCTCTGTGCATGTTGGTCCAGCTGCCTGGGATGCTTTTTCTCCCTGTTTCCACCTTCTAAATGCCTCCTAACCATTCTCTTAACCATTCTTCAGTTCCTGTTTTTCAAGCGAACGTAAAAACTAAACATTTTTCATCTTTGACACATTTTATGAGGTGTCAACCATTGAGGGGTCAGTGCTTGAGGGCAACCATTCTCTTAGTTCCCATAGTACCCTGCCCTCATCTTCATCATAATGCCAACCACACAGTGCTGTAAAAATTATTATTTCCTCCTCTCTAAATTTGTACTGCTGTAAGGACAGTGCCTGGGTTTATCTCTTCCTTGCTGTCCAGTATGCAACACGGGGTCTAACACACAGACACACACAAGAGTTGACTGAATGACTGAATGTCAGAGTGGGTTAGTGCTATAGACTGAACGTTTGTGTCCTCCCCAAATTCATATGTTGAAAGCCTAACCCCCAGTGTGATGGTATTTGGAGGTGGGGTCTTTGGGAAGTAAGTAGGGTTAGATAGGTTATGAGGGTCAGACCCTCATGATGGGATTAATATCTTTATAAAAAGAGGAGGAGATATGAGATGGATCTCTCTCTCTCTGTCTCTTTCTCTCTCTCAATATCTCTCTCTCCCCCTCTCTCCCTCTCTTTATGCATAATTCAGGGAAGCAGGCCTCCACTAAGAACCCAATCACGTTGGCACCCTGATCTCAGGCTTCCAGCCTCCAGAACTATGAAAAAGAAACATTTGTGGGAATTCCCCGGTTGTCCAACGGTTAGGACTCTGCACTTTCACTGCCGAGGACAAGGGTTCGATCCCTGGTCAGGGAACTAAGACCTCGCAAGCCGCGCGGTGTAGCCAAGAGAAACAGAAAGAAAGAAATGTTTGTCATTTAAGCCACCCAGTCGATGCTACTCTGTGATGGCAGCCCCAGAAGACTAAGACAAGTAGGTTCTAAAGTCTTCAAACAAAGTAAAAATCTTGAATGGTCAAAATTAATCTTAAAAATCCTGCCTACCACACATAAAACACAGTATCCATGTTTTTATTATACATAATTCTTATCCCCACTGAATTTTGAGAAGTACTGAGTTCCACTAAAGGGGAGAATAAACAGAGAGGTTAGATGACAATGTCTGTCATTCAAAGCCCCCCACTGTAAAACAGGCATCAATCCTTAACAGGGACTTTTAAGGAAGATGGTGTGGGGGAACGGCTTCTTCACTGGCTCCTTCTACACTGGCTCCTGCTTGCCTGAAGGAGTTTACTTGATTTTTGTTTTAATATTCTCGTCTGTAACCTCAGCCCCCAGGACAGCAGGAAAAAACTGTCATCATCGTTTGGTCCAATGAAGCCTTTTTCTTTTTCTGAGTAATTTAAAGAAATAATAATAAAGGGACAGCTTTTAAATTTTTATTACAAAATCGAATAATTTAAACATAGCAGGGACTTCCCTGGTGGTGGTCTACTGGTTAAGACTCCACGCTCCCAATGCACGGGGCCCAGGTTCGATCCCTGGTCGGGGTCGTAGATCCCGCACGCTACAACAAAGATCCCACACACCGCAAAGACGATCCTGCATGCCACAACTAAGACCAGGCGCGGCCAAAATAAATAAATATTTCAAAAATAAATAAATAAATATAGCAAATCTTCATTCCCTCTTTTCCTGACTTTGAAGGTATATAAACTCAAAATGAGCAACATTCTCTACATGCAACTAACTATTCATCAGCTGCACCAGGGGCAGATCCAACTCACAAATACTAATTTCAGATTTCAAGCAAATCTCTAATAAGTTCTAATTTATTGTTATTTCTGGTTCTTCTTGCACTTGCATCATAAAACTAGTACTTTTCAAACCTTTGATGGGTTGTAATTTTCCTAAAGAGAAGACGGGCATCTTCTTTTCTCCATAATTGCAAAGCATTTTCTTTCTTGCATTTATAAACACTAGTAAGAATATTCTTTGGATCACCTTTGTAAACACACCCGACTTCATCATTTGTCCCTTTCAAACTGTATCAAGGAAATTTTGCTAAACAAACATCACAAGAGGTACAAGAAGATTGGCCTCCCCTTCTTTGAGCAAAACAGGACAGTCCAGGTTCTTGTTGCAAAATATTGGGTGATGAAATCATTCTTGTTGAATGACTAACTGGATGAGAATACCATATTTTTTGTCCTCAAAAATACATTGTTTATTGATCGATTCTGGAGTGTGAGAAAATTGATCCAGATTGTTGTATGGTAAAACTCAGACTCTGAGACTTTGCTTACAGAGTGAATTTTACTGTTAACATCAGAGTCAGCGTCACTGCTGTCCCTTCTGATTTGTCTAACTACTGTAAAACATTTTCCTTTGTCAATTTTCTTCTCTTCACCATTTTGTGCAGGCAATGAAAAATTCTGTATTCTCCATGGCATGCAATGAAAGTGATAATAAAACTACAAAGATGATGTCCTCGGGGCTTCCCTGGTGGTGCAGTGGTTAAGAATCCGCCTGCTAATGCAGGGAACACGGGTTCGAGCCCTGGTCTGGGAAGATCCCACATGCCACGGAGCAACTAAGCCCATGTGCCACAACTACTGAGCCCACGTGCCACAACTACTGAAGCCCGTGCGCCTAGAGCCTGTGCTCCACAACAAGAGAAGCCACCGCAATAAGAAGCCCGTGCACCACAACGAAGAGCAGCCCCTGCTCGCCGCAACTAGAGAAAGCCCGTGCGCAGCAACGAAGACCCAACACAGCCAAAAATAAAATTAAATAAAATAAATAAATTTATTTTTAAAAGAAGATCCTCTTTTATACCTTCTTGAAAGATGATGTAATACTCTAAGCAATGTAATAAGAAAACTGAAGGGTGATGCAATCGTGATGATTTATTTCACTGTTGCATCAACCTTCTGGATGGTGATTCCATCATTCTTCCATTTTCTTATTATTTTAGTATTTTTAGCATAATTGGCAATAATTGATGGGTAATGATGAAATAATTCCTAGGATGATAAAATGGAAAACATTTCAAGATATAAGAAAAATCAGATCACTAAGATCCCGTGAAGTCTTAGATTCATAAATGGCTCCAATGGTCCCATATGGTACATTCAAGATAGAATGAGTTTTATTCTGTTCTTGTTAAAAAGTAAACGTTCTCTTTGATCTTTGAAAAATTTCCTTTCAAAAGAGCCAAAGTCATGATACATAAAACTTTACAAATAGTTAGAACTGCTCAGAAAAAAAAAACTCAAACACTAAAATTGAGTCCCATGGACCCGGATGGTATACTGATGGTTAAATCACATTAATAGATTTGGTCATTTCATGAAAATTTTCAAAATCTGACTCCCTGGTAAACTGCCCCACAAAAAGACCCTTCCCTTACCCATAGTTCTAGGACCAAACCCAGTCAGAGAGAAAGCTCCGTAGTATTCCAAGACCATAGATGCTCACCTCTGGGCTCCACCAGCACTCCCCACGGAGATCAGGCTGCTCCTGGCCTGGGACGTTTTCTCCTAGAGTCTGTCTCCACACACAGTGCGGAAGCAAAAATCATGACCTGAGGAAAACGGAGACGACTTCTGGAATACTCCGCAGGCTTCAGAGCAAGGCATTAACAAAACTCAGACCACAATCAGACACCGAACTTTACTGCTTTACATTCTTTCCAGTAAATGGATTTATTGTGAGGAGACAGTGGTCCTATTCTCTTGGGGTTTTTTTAAATTCTTTTTCATCTCTTGTGTTTCCAGTCAGTCCATGACTATGGTTTGACAGTTAATCTACAACACAGAGGAAATGTCCAATTCACAAAAGTGGTGTATTCCAAACCTTTGGAAGTCGGTTGTTTCGGGAACTCAGAATATTTTCTCCTTAAATAAACAATATTATAAATGATGGTGAGGTTTCCAGACCAGCCCCACAAAAGCCCTCTTAACTCATAATGTTGTTGGGGCCCTGGACTTTTACGGTGAAAATTAGTAGAGAGCAATTTTGTTGTAGTACCAATAAACAAACTCAAATATGGAAGATATAGTCTCCTTTCTCCTGAATTCTATTTAATGAAACCACTGGTTTAATGAAAGGAGATAAAGGGAAAGACAGAGACATTTTAGGGAGGGACCTCTACTTACAAGAATTTCGGAGCCTTATAGCAGCATTCTATTGTTATTTTGTCTGTCCAGTTTCACTTGGATACCTTTTTTTCATTTTCCCTCATAGAGGCATGACACAAAGGAGCCATGATGAGGGTAGATTTGGGGCTCACAGCAAAGGATGGGGGAGGAAAAGCAAAAAGTTTGAGAGAGATTTTCTTGATGGGGCGATTAAAGCACGTCGTTGCAAGGGGGAGATTGCCTAAATCGGTATTAACTGATTTGCTAAGGAAATTGACGAGCAGGTGGAAGACCCAGTATTAGTGCCCTAGGCCCTTGAGCCAGGGAGAGAGAGTCCACTATTTGGTCAGACAGTTCCCTCTCTAACCATAAGGTGGCGCCGTCAGCCCAGACAGTCGGCCCCAAGGGGGCGTGGCTTGCAGGAGGAAGAGCTCTCCACGAGGAAGCCACGTTTTCCACTCTGGCTTTGGAACTCAGACAGCCTGGACCAGACACCAAGTATCAACCTATGCGATATTGCCTCATCATCCAACAACTTCCCATCCTCCAAGGCCCCACCTGCTCATACCTTCCCATCCTCCAAGAATACCTTTCTAGGCATAGCAACCCACATCAAGATTCCAACTCATTACTTCCCACTCCTCTCATCCGTATCCCCCTTCACAGTGTCAGCACTGGGCCCCTGACCTTTTCCTAACTCCAAAAGGGAATCTAGTCTAAGAGGGTCCTGGAGGTTCATCCTTAAATGCCATCAGGATGTGAAAACAAGATCTCTGGTGAGCACAGATTTGTCACAAAGGCCCCACAACAAGGCCCCAGATGGCAGCTTTATCTTCCACTTGAATACCAAACTGGGCAACCCCTATTCCCGATACAAAACGCACCATATCTCCTCCCTTCATTTACCCCTGCTGGTCCTCCCTCCTGTGATACCCTCTGTTCCTTTTCTACTTGTCAGTATCCTCTCCCCTTTCAAAGTCTAACTCGAATTAACCTACTTATTGTTTGGATTGAACTGGTGGAGTTAGAGAGGAAAACTTGGGTTCCACGCATTAACCACAGAAGCCCCAGGATGTCACGAGGTGAGCCTGCCTCATCCTTTCCACTGCCAGTTGGGTCTTAAACGGAGAAGGAGGGTCCGGCCAGCCAAGACTCCCTGCTGAGCCTCAGGGCAATACCAGCTGGACTGTCCTTGCATCTCCCAAGTCTCAATGCCCACCTAGAGAGACACCAAAGCTGCAAGCACAATGCGTGGCCCAGTATCTATTCTCAATTCATGTTTCCTTTATTATAATAATAATAATAATTACTACCATTATTACTGCCCCTTCCCCACTCCCTACTGTCACCAGCCGCAGTCTGCCAAACCAGTCCTGAGTTACAGAGCTAGAAGAAGGAACGAGGGGAGATCACAACACAGTCACCAGCCTGAGCTCCCCTCCCCACTTCCACCCCAGGCCTGTGGCCTAGACTGGTAATCCCAGGAAACTGCCTCCTGATTCTGCAGAATTTTCTCAGCCCTGATGGGACGGACTGGGGTGGGCATTCTTCTCTGGATGTCTGGCCCTGGCCAAGAGGCCTGACGATAAAACTTTTAAGAACTGGTACCTGTAACTTGCAACACCTCAAATACAGTTCACTACTTTCCTTTTAGTTCTAAAGGGACAGGTGGCTCAGGTAGGTGACAAGGTAGGAGACCAGAATGTCCCCTGTGAGACTGGAGCAAAAAGCCCCAAGATGAATGTTTCCATTATGCAGGTCCTCTGAGGGCAGCCCCAGGGCTTCATGGTGGCAAAAGGCCATGCCCCAGCTCTGGGAGGCAGGAGCCCAGAGACCTCCATCTGCCTGGCCCCTGATCCAGGTGGCCGAGAAGACTCCGAGAGTCTTCATCCAACAAAGGTCGGCTTGCTCCCACCCTGTGGACCTCTCCTATTTCTGTGGCTCAAAGAACCAAGAGACCAGATGCCCTTTTAAATGCCAATATAGCTCATGCTCTCACCTACAGAAAAGGCTCTCCAAGGAAAGAAAACCTACCCAGGTAATTCAGAGGCTTATGGAGTTCATGGGAGGCCAGACTGCTGCGGGGTTTTTTTTTTGTTACGTTTTGTCTTTTCAGGATCTACAGGAGACGGTGTTTCATAAACTAATAAAGGAAGTTAACTACGCAAACAAAAGCAGGGTGGGAAATGCTAACCACCTATTTGAATGTACTTGTACCCCACCTCCTTCCCCCAAAGCTCTGAGGCTGCAAGAAGTAATTGTTATTGGAATCATGGGCATGAGTGGCCGGTTTCTTGCCACTGCTGCAGACTCGGACCCTCAAAGTGACCATTTCCTTGGGCTCTGAAATCGGGTGGGGATGGTGGACAGCAGGTCCCAGGCGCTGCAACCCCGGGGAGAGCCCACCCGAAGGCGCCTTCCCCACCCCCTCCTTTCATTCCTCCCACCTCAAGGCCACTGGATGCGCTGGACAGCCGCGGCCAGAGGCGGCCACCCTGCCCCCACCCCCCTTCCTAACGCCCTCGTGCATCCGGAACCCTGGGAAGGGAGCTTTGGAAGCCGAACGGCGGCCGGAGGATGACCCGGCCCCAGCGTCTCCGCACCCCCTCCCCCAACCGTGTCACATGGCTGCCCCAACGAGGCTCGCAGTGCGCCCCGCCGCGGAGACCCAGGGCCGCGTCGCCACGGGCAGTGGGTGATGAAACCTCCCCGGCGAATTACCGCAGAGGGCAGGGAGCAGAGCGGGGCCGAGGCCGGGGCCGGCGCGGGGGGTGGGAGCTGGTACCCGGGCTCACCTGTTCTCCAGGAGGAGGATGGAGACGGCGGGGGAGGGGCGAGGGCGCGTCAACCCGGGGTGAGTGGCGCGGCGCTCGCGTCCCCGCCCTCCCCCAGCCCTGCAAGCCCCCAGAGCAGCGCCGTCGGACTGACGGTGCCCGGAGCAGTTCCTGTCCCCGGCCCAGGCGCCGGGGAGACGTGAGCGTGCACACGTACACACACAGCGGGGGAAGAGGCGCTCCGAGCGGCGCCCAACTTTCTCCCTGCTTCCGCAGGCCGGGGGAGAAAGCGGTCGGGGGCAATCCAGCCCCGGCCGTGCTTGGGGAGGGAGCTCGAACAAGGAAAAGAGACGGAGAGAATTTCCTCGGGTTTTGTTTTTAGGGTTTGGGGAGAATTTTTTGACCTTTTCCATCCGATGAATGAAGAGTAAAGGGAACCAGAATGGGGTGGCGAGTAGCGCTTTGAGAAAATGGAAGAGTATGTTTGGAGACGCGTAAAGTTGCCTTTCAAGCTCCAGCCTCCGGGGCACGCGATGCTCCTCGGCGGGCTGACTCAGGGCTGCCTGGGCCTCCCAGCCCCCCGCCTGGAAATGATGCAGGTCCAGTCAGTCACCTGGATCCCTGCAGCCCAGCCCGGAATCCGTCTGGACTGAGGGAGGGGCGAGAATCTGGCACCAAGGCCCACCAAAGAGGGGCGAAAAGAGGGAGATGGGGCAGTCGCTCAGGCTAAGTCCTATATCTAGTGCTCTGATCCTATCTTAAATAGTTTGAGGGATTTTTTTTTTTTTAATGCAAAGCGTCACAACGCCAGGAATTCCCAAATGTGCCCAGTTTGGCCCCAGCATCACTGTATCCAGGAAACTTCTCCAATCCTCGGGGCTGGGAATCTCAAGTGAATTCCAACAGGCAGAAAGAGGAAACTTTCCCAGCCCGATGCGGGTGTGATGCGAGTCAGGAGACCGGGCGGACGCTGTCCCAGCGCAAACTGTCCCCTCTCGCCCTTCTTTAGCTGCAACCGGAGCTGGAATTCGCTTTTATTTTTTTAAGTCCGTTCGGCCATTGCCCTCGAGCACCCGCACACGCGCATGCATCTCCGGCCGCGCTCTCACACACTCACACACGCACGCAAACGCGTGGCCGCCGCCAGGTCTGCAACTTTGTCAGGCGCTCCCAGCGGAGCTCGGCTTCCTCCCGTAGTAGTTGGGCACAGGCCACGCCTCCCGACCGTGTTGTCAAACGGGCGGGGGTCTCGGATTGGTCCAGCCGCCGGGACAACACCTGCTCGACTCCTTCATTCAAGTGACACCAGAGCTTCCAGGGATATTTGAGGCACCATCCCTGCCACTGCCGGGCACTCGCGGCGCCGCTAACGGCCTGGTCACATGCTCTCCAGAGAGCTACGGGAGGGCGCTGGGTAACCTCTATCCGAGCCGCGGCCGCAAGGAGGGAAAAGGCGAGCGAGGAGGAAGAGTGGGAGGAGGAGGGGAAGCGGCGAAGGAGGAGGAAGAGGAGGAGGGGAGCACAAAGAATCCAGGTCTCCGGGCGGGAGGTTTACACCAAGAACCATGTGTGCCGAGCGGCTGCGCCAGTTCGTGACCCTGGCTTTGGTGTTGGCTACCTTCGACCCGGCGCGAGGGACCGACGCCACCAATCCGCCCGAAGGCCCCCAAGACAGGGGATCCCAGCAGAAAGGCCGCCTGTCCTTGCAGAACACAGGTAAGTGCGTGCGCCCCAGCGGCGGGGAGCTGCTGGGAGAAGACACCCGGCACCCACGCAGAGCGCCCCGGGCGCTTCGCCCGGAACTGGGCGCCCACCCTGGGCCGCGCAAACTCTTGGGGTGGCGTAGGACGTGCAAAGGAAAGCGCGAGGCAAAGCGAGGTCCGCGCCGGGCTCCGCGCGCCCGGAATCCGCACGTGCTGGCAGGGTGATGAAATGGCTGGGGCAGGACTTGTTGCTGTCCTCCCTGGGTCGAGGGTAAGTGAAGCAGCGTCTGACGCGGCCAGTGCCGGCTCCGGAGTCCCCGGTCCGGTTCAAAGCTCCCTGCTCCATCCTGACCGGCTTGCGGGAGGCACGGAGGGTCCCCGGAGCGGGGCTGCGCCCTGAACCCGGAGAACTTCTCTTCCCAGCCGGCGGGCCGCGGCAGGACCGCTTCTCCCCTTCCTCAAAAGATGCCCGACATCCGAGAACTTTGTAGGCGAGACAAATTGCATTTTGAACTTTCCCCTTAGGGGGCATTCCTTTCGGAAGGGGTAGGGGCGGGTGGCGCAAAAGCGTACCTCTGCGGTGCTGCCGCCGTCCCCCGCTCCAGGGCAGGTCAGCAAGGGAAGAAATGGTGACACGGCCCGAACCGTGCGCCGCAGCTGCTTGACCGGCTCTCCGCTCACCCACAAGCTGCCGAGCACAGCCAGGCGTGCAGGGCTCGGGGCTGGCCCTTTTCCCAGCCTCCTGGAGAGGAAGAAAATCTGCCTACAGCTCCTTCGCTCTTCACGGCCCTCCCTTTATTTAGGGGGCCTGCGAAACCGGGGGCGGCGTGCGTGCGCTCACCGCACGAGCAGGAATGCACGAGTGCCCATTAGCGACGCCCGGAGCGCGTGAATCGCGGCCCTGCGCGCTCCTGGCCGGCGCGCCGGGGCCGCGCGTGGGGTCATCCGGGAGGCTCCCACCTCCGTAGGCGGGTGCCAGCACCCGCGGCCCGCGCCCCGCTCATCCTAGGACCCTCGCCCACCCTCTCCTCAGGGAAAGTCCCAGAGCTTTCCCTGAGAATCGAACGTGATTTTCGCTAGTTGGTGACCCTCAATAAATACACGCCCCTCATTCTCTCCGCAGATTTAATCTGAATGTGGATTATCTCCTCCGACCCCGCCCTTCTTCCAAAATATACTTTTCTGATGTAATTTTGTGGTTGGTTTAAGTCAAGGAATTGGGTAGGGGGAGGGAAGGAAGACAGGCTTTGCGCGCGGCAGCCTGACAGTTAACTCCCTCTCAGCCTGTCCTTTCACAGAGACGAATTAGAGCCACATTCTGCGAAGGGGGGCAGCAAACTCCCGGGTCGCGGGAATTCTAGGGGATGAAGCGTCACCTCACCCCGGATCTCTGTTTAAAAGGAGCCTCTAACTGCGAAGGTTGCGTTTCTGCAGACGAGCCCCCATCTGACTCTATCCCCGAGCCTGCTTGCAAACCGCAGCTTCCCCAGCCTGGTATTTTTAATGCGGACGGTTTGGAGGCGCTGCCTTAATAGGAATTTTGTTTTGATTTTTAGATGTTGAATCATAAAGCTGAATTGAAACTGCTTTTTGGACGCTTTCATTTGGGGGTCAGGAAGGAAATGGCCTTCATTTAATAGCAGCAGCTCCATCCAAGTAGAGAAGGGTATTTCATTGATGAAGTACAGAAAGGAAAGAGCAAGCGGATGGGTTGAAATTTTATTTTTGTCTGTGGGTTTAGAAAGCTGAAATATCTTATGCTTTCAGACTAAGTATTCCCACCAATACTTTAATAAGATGAGAAGGATGAAAAATGGAGTGTTCAGACCTAACCTCTGATTGCGACTTTCGCAATGTAGGTTTGGCTAATTTTTTTACAAATATTTACAAATACATTTTCATAAGTAGATGAAGTGATGAAATTTTCTTTCCCTGGTTTTTTAGATCCTGAGATAGTCACTCCTAACTTTTTCTCTTAAATCTTCTTTTAGTCATTACTTTTATTTCAACCCGCCTCTCTGCACTCCCCAGCGTGGCTGAGAATTTTGAATATGATTGTATGTAATTCTCATTTTAGCGGAAATCCAGCACTGCTTGGTCAACGCTGGCGATGTGGGGTGTGGCGTGTTTGAATGTTTCGAGAACAACTCTTGTGAGATACGGGGCTTACATGGAATTTGCATGACTTTTCTGCACAACGCTGGAAAATTCGATGCCCAGGTAAAAAACCACATTGAGCGCCAAGAATGTTTTGTGTTAGCGTAGCGTGATCGAAACGTTCGTTGGAAAGACTTGTTAACAGATTTTCTTAGCTGATGGTCATGGTGGGTTTTAGCACTTGCCAGAGACCTTCTAGGTGAGCAGCAGACTGCCAATGACTCCCCACTCCACTCCTGGAGTTCAGCTTTCTGGACCTGTCATGTAGGCTAAATCCTTCTCCACTCTTCAACTGTGTCTCCACACACAGAGTGGAATGGAGACCAAGTTGAACACTTATCTGAGGATTCTTAGCAGAGAAGACAGAAGTCATAATAAATAATAAACACCTTCTAAGGGACACCTAAGGATGTCTGGCTACCCAGAACCCAGTCTGCGAGGCCCATCACCTTTAGGAGCGTAGGTTGAGGGGGGAAGGGCAGGGACTCCAACTGACCATGCCGAAAGCTATTTTCAAGAATAAAAGAGACACAAAATTTGTAGAAATTCATCGTCTCCTAGAGGGCATGTGGCGGACTTCCCTGGAGGCGCAGTGGTTAAGAATCCATCTGCCAATGCAGAGGACATGGGTTCAATCCCTGGTCAGGGAAGATCCCCCATGCCGCGGAGCAGCTAAGCCCGTGCGCCACAACTACTGAGCCTGCGCTCTAGAGCCCACGAGCCACAACTACTGAAGCCCGCACGCCTAGAGCCCATGCTCCGCAACAAGAGAAGCCCCCGCTCACCGCAACTAGAGAAAGCCCACGCGCAGCAAGAAAGACCCAACGCAGCCAAAAATAAATAAATAAATAAATAAATTCTGAGGGCATGTGGGCAGGTAGCATGGATAAATCAGGGCCTTCAGAAGAGCAGACTTTTCTCCCTCCTAAGTAGCAGATCCTCCTTTCCCAACCCGAAAAGTCGGAACCCTGAATGAGTCCTGCTCTATATAATAAATATAGTCAGGGCGCCTGACCCACTTCAGTTATCCCAGGGTCCCCAGGGTAAAGCTCAGTTGCTGTGTGGGCGGGAAATGAACCCAACAAGCAACTTCATGGCTCCAGTACCCACGATCCAAACACGTTTCCGATGGAGTGTAGCGTTAGGCTCATCTCCTTCATGTCCTCCCCAGCCCACATGTGCACTATGAAGTGCCCCCTAGTTGTTACAGACTTCCTCTCCCATTTCACTGGCGAGCCATGACAGTGTTTGGATGAGGCCAACAGTTTAGGTGTGATTTATGGACATCGCCAGTCACCGTGTACTGACATCCTGTAGAGAGCCTGACAAAGCAACGCCTGGGAACCAGAAAGCAATGTGACGGGGCTGGCAGCCTCCCCTACAGAGGATGTGGGGTGGCAGCAGGGGAAACAGAAACCGGGGAAGGAAAGAGGAGTAGAACGTTTGAACTCCTTGAGACTCCCGAATAAAGCATCCCTTCTGGATTAACTGGAATTAGGAAACGTACTAGGAAATCCGGAGGAAAGATGTGTGTTTCAGGGCAATCCCACAGGATGTCAGGGAAGAATACCAAGAACGTATTACTGCAGCCCTCGCATAAATTAATCTTCCTTTTTTCTCTCAACCAACAGCAGTCTGTTCTCAAGTTAGAAGCATCCCTTTCAAGTCAGATCTCAGGCCATAACTACTTAATAAACTGGCACACCCTACCCTCCATCCTATTTGGCTCCCACTGGAGAGTCAGAGGAAAGGGGGCTACGGGGAGGTGGTTTTTCAGTGATCAGACACTATCTGTAGACATTTCAACTGCTTCTAAAGGAGAGAACTGAAATAAACATGCTGGCTGGCTTCCCACTTCCAACCTAAACCCATTTACTTTCTCAACTCCGGTACGTCCGGGCCTGTCTGAAAAGACAGGGGGTGACCTCTCCAACGACAGCTTGTTTCTATAGTAAGCGGGGTGCGGGGATCCCTGGGTAGGTATCCCACAGTGCCTCTCTGCCCCGAGAGGTTGATAAGGGAGCTGCCGGCCCGGGCTCGCCGCCACACCCCGAACAGCTGTCTCCTTTCTAGGATAAGAGCGATCTAATGGGGTTGCCAAGAAAGAGGACTGTAGGCCAGATGTATGCCTGGCTGCCTTCGCCACTCGGAGGCTGGGAGCATGGGGGAGGGGCCGTCAGTCGGGCAGTTCAGGCCCCAGATGCTGCCAGGCAGTGTGCCAGGCGGGCCTTTTAGAGGCAATAACCCTAACAGTTTCAAGGAGTCGAATTGCTTTCAAAAAGGAAAAAGAATGCTCCTCCTTAAAGGCTAGGAGGAGACAAGAGAGAGTATGGGCTGGGGGTGGCAGGAGGCACTGAGACAGAGAAGGGAGGCCCAGCTAGCACCGGATCTTGACATCCCTAGAAGGAACGAGGGGAGAGATGTGAGATTTGGACAAGCAGGCACCTTCTACTTGAGAAAAACTCCTGCTGAGCGCCACCAAGGAGTTCTGGATTTATGCCTGGCCAAATTCCCCTCTGTGTTCCAGAAGCGTTGCCACCGAACGGCCAACAGTGGGCCGCCTTGAGGATGGAGGGTCATGGGTGGCCCAGGACCAGGAAGGCTAGCAGAGCGCGCCAGGAGGAAGGAGGCCGATGCGTCTGTCTCCCGAATGCGGGGGTATCACGTCCCTCTGGACGGACCTCCTGATGTAGCCTCAGCCTGTCACCTGCCAGGGTGTCTGTGTGCGGCAGGGCCTTGGAGTTCAGTTGTCAGAAAAATCCCTTGTAAGCCCAGAAAGGGTGAAAAAGTCGAAGTGTGTAACAAGGACTGGTCTCTTCCGCCCCCCTCTCCCTCCGCTGTCCCCTCTGCTCTCAGGGCAAGTCCTTCATCAAAGATGCCTTGAAGTGTAAGGCCCACGCTCTGCGGCACAGATTCGGCTGCATAAGCCGGAAGTGCCCGGCCATCAGGGAGATGGTGTTCCAGCTACAGAGGGAATGCTACCTCAAGCACGACCTGTGCTCTGCCGCCCAGGAGAACACCCGGGTGATGGTGGAGATGATCCACTTCAAGGACTTACTGCTGCACGAGTGAGTGCTGCCCTCTGGGGGCAGGGGGGTGGGGGGGAACGGAATGGTGCAACTAGGATAGAGGAAGGGGAGGCCTGCTGGGGCTGGAGGAGAGTCTTCCTCGGTTTGAGGGGCTGGCTTGTAGAGGCTGAACTCTCCTGTCAAACTGGGAAGGCTGTGGTTTACCTCAGAAAGCTGCGCACTGACTCCCTGGGAGTCCCCTTCCAGCTGGCCTTCAGGAAAAGCAAAAGAAATTTCCACCATCGGTTTCCAAATCCTAAGCAGTAGCCACAGGAAATCTTTTCACCGAGCGTGAGATGTGTAGAATTCGGAAATACCTTTCGTCTTCCCCTCAGCCAGATCCCAATGGTGCTGAGTGTTCCAGGTAGCCGTGCAGGTGCCCCGGCAGACGGCCGAGAGCTGATAATATATACTGAGCGTGTACTAAGTGCCAGGTATTGTGCTAAGGGCTTCATATGCATTTTTCACTTGATCCACATGACAGCGCCGTGAGCTGGGTACCATTCTCATCTCCATTTTACAGATGAGAAAACTGAGGTTCACTGCGGTAAAGGTTGCACAGACAATGAAAGGCAAAGCCAGGATAAGGAGCCAGGCGGTCGGGCTCCAGAACTTACACCCTTACGAACCAATCGCTTTTTTTCCTGCCTCCATAAGCTCTCCTTTCCTTTAGAAGGTCCGATTCACCTTCTCTAACATTAACGCCCTCCCAGAGAAAATGCAAAACAAATGACAAAAACTTTAATCAGCTAAACGCCTTTATGCCAAAGTGAGGAAATAGGAACGTACTTATCGGAAGACTTGCAATTCGATCATAAACCCAGGACGTCTCCTTCCTTAAAAAACATCCCTATGGGATCCTAAATTTTGCAGAGTAGTAAAGCATGTGGGTACATAGTTGCTTCTAACACAGTAGCCCCTGAAGGTTACAATGGCGCCTTCCTTGGGGACTTAGAGAGGAAGCTACTAGCTAAGCAGCCCAGTACAAGTCATAGCACTGTTAGTCTTTACACAGTGACTCGTTGAGCCAAATCAGTACAATTTTATGAACTCTTGCTCCTTAGTTTGTGCCATGGCTTCCCCCAGCTATGTCGCTAAACAGGCCACTCCCCACCCCCACATACACCACTTAGATCACAGAGGACAGCAACCGTCACCTGTCACTTTCCACTTGATTATGAGGCTCTAGGTATCTTGCAGCACCCCTTGGTGCGGTGTTAGAATTATAAGATTCACCGTGAATCTCTGCCAGCAGCTCTTGCCAAGAGCAAACCGATGTGGCTTTTCCTTGAGTTACACTAATGCCTGATAAAATATTTTCTATTCTTCCAAATCCCTAGAGAAAAACAAAGCAACAATAACATCAACAACAATAGCAATAACAATAACTATCATTTTCTCAGTGGGCCAGGCCCTTTGGCCAGAGACTTTGCCTGGATTATCTCATTTATCTTTCCCAACAGTGCCACAAGCCAGAGAATACCGTCCCCATATAACAGAGGAAGAAAGTGAAGCTAAGTGGTTAAAGGTCTTACTCTGAGGTTTAATTCCTACTCTTCAACTTGGGAATTGGTGATTCTGAAGCCAGTTGTCGGGAATAGACCTCAAACCTCCTTGTAGCCTAGGCTGCGTTCTCCCCCCCTAGACCAGCTAAAGGCTCAGTGGTCCCCAAATGTGGCGGGATTTTTCCCTTTTCTTAGAAACAGCCCCATTACACTGGCAAAGCACTGGGAAATTTCCTTCCTTCAAGGTGCCCCTGCAAGAGGCAGACACCCCATGGCTGAGAAACTCATGAAGTTCATTTGTCCTCAGCCCACTATCATCCTTTAGAGATAGTTTATTGGCCTCAAGCGTGGATGACGGGGCACTTGTTTTTAATTCTATGGTACCTTTTTGGAGCCAAGAAGACTTTATCTTTCTGGAGAAACGTCTTCTGTGGGGAAACTGAAGGTTTTGAGGTTTTTTGCCACCCTCCCCACCTTGAATTTAAGGAGAGGGAAAGTACTGTGGCTTTCAGACATCTCCTCTATGGAAACACGGTCCATGGGGCCACGGGACCCTGACTTCCAAAGGACTCCTTACATCATTTAGAGCCAACACATAGCCCCCACCCAGGCCTGCTCTGGAAATGCTGGTGGTCCATCCCGAAAGCAAACCTGGGCCATTTTCTCAAATTCTCAGTGTGGCTGCCTACAAGTACATCTTGCCTCCTGCTAAGCCGGCACCCCTAGCTCCCCACAGATCCCCACTACCTTCCCTTCTGAAGCCACGACTACACACTGCGTCCGCTAGTGCTTCAAGCTGAACTGAGGTTTTTGTTGTTTAACTATCTGAACTGATTTGGGCACAAAAGATCCCATCAGTCCCCAAATATCAAGAAGACCATTTAAGAATGTGTGACACTGGCCACAGATAAGAAAATGAAAACTGAATTTGCTCTTCCCTCTAGAGAGGAGGAAATCATAGCCACTCCAGAATGCACGTCACCCGCATCCCTCGACCTGATCCTCATTCACCCCAAAACACGTTCAGTTAAAAGGACTTCCTTCAAACCCTCTGCTCCCCTCACCCCTTCCCATCCCACTTCCTCCATATCAACGGCTTGGCCACCACACACCCTGTCACTGAGTGCTGGCAGCCTCCAGCCACGTCCCGCTCCAAGTATTTTAAAAAATCTTTTAGCCTTGCTGACTCCCAGTGGAGAGAGCTGGGCTTTGTCATTAGACACGGGCTGAGCTAGCAGCCGGAGAAGGCACCATGCCAGCTCGAAACAAGCTTAGATGAACACACAGCCCTCCCCACAGTTCACAGCTTTCTCCCCAGCCGACAGCGCTGAGGGCAGAAGAGAGCGTGGGCTAGCCTTCCGGGACCGCCTCGGGATTCGGAGAGCTCATCTGGTGGGCAGGACGCCCTGGCGAAGGAGGCCAAGAGGCAGTCTGTGCATTCCCAAGAGGGCCCTCCCCTTGCTCTGGGGAAAGAAACGTGAAGGAGAGCGTCCCAAAAGGACAGATGCTCAGCCTCCTCGATTTGCCCATCTAGCCCCAGGGGGTGGCAGGTAGGATCGGGCGCTAAAATCCCGACGCTGCTCTAGCAGATATACTCGGTGACCCTGACCTCCCTGAGGCAGTCAGTTGCTAGTTTTCAAAAGATGGAAGGAAACAGACCTGCGGGGAGCATGTCCCTTGTGTTGCCCCTTGCCCTCATCTCTTAACTCAAGCAGCCTTGGGTCATTGCTGTCCTCGTCACAGTTAGGGGCCTGCCTTAGAGAGTTCCAGCACCCTGCCCATCAGCCGTGCCCAGACTCTCTGACTCTGAAGGCATCAAGGAGGCCTTAAAAGGCAGCTTGATCTCTATCAGCCAAAACAGTCCTCCTCTCCACTCTCAGCCCAGCCCCAGGCCTTCCCAGCCCAGAAGCTTCCAAAGCCACTTTCACACACACACACACACACACACACACACACACACACACCCGCCTCGTCTCCTTTTTTATATCGATGAAATGAGGACAGTTCACTCAATTACAACTTGAGGACTAATTCATAAAAATGGCAGTAAACTACTTCACAAGTCTCAAAACACAATCTGCTCTTCCTGCTTGGCGACAACTGTCAACTTGCAGAGAAAAGATTAAATGGGCTATAATGCAGCCCCCCAGGTGGTCCAGGCTCGCAGAGGAAAAAAATTCTTCTTTTCTTCTTCTTACAAATGATCTCATGTTCCAGAGTGATTTCCTGCCCCAAAGGATGGCCCAGAGCTTCAATGTTCCTGATCAGAGATAGCCAGAAATTCTGCCAGTGAGGACTGCTTAAGAAAGCTGGTTAGCCACGTGGTACACTCCATACCCCTCTCCCGCCTTGGGGATCTTAAAAAGGCCAGTGAGTGGGCCAGGACAGCCCATTGCCGGGGGGTAACTTTTGCCAGCTGGGCCCCAAAATATAAGAAGCAGGCACACTGCTCCAGTTGTCTGCACACACCTCCCACCCTCAGGAGGAAGGTTTGCATGACGTGGTCATCCAGCACTTTCCTAAAGAACACCCCGGGGCAGCTGGGATGGCCTGAGCAACTGGCCCTCCCCTTGGGATCCCAGCGTGCTTATTTCACAGACAGCTGGCTCTCGTCCCAAGCACGTAGACCCCTGTCAGCCAGCTCTCCCCTCCCTCATCTCCCGTTGTGGGGAAGCGCAGATTGGAAGCATAGAGGTGCTTAGACAGCCACTCCCCCACCTCGGCCTCTGCTACCAAGGAGCGGAAGAGCTCTGTGGGAATTCACATCCTGCCACCCTTCTCTGCCTGTTCCGGACTCCTCCAGATACAGAGGAGAGTGCACCCAGAAACTTCCCAAAACACCCTTTATCACCATGAGCCCAAACCAGGGGCAAACACGGACCATGGGTTAGATGGTGTTTTGGGAGCCTCACGTACAAAGCTCACCTAGGAGAAGGATACCCAGTGCAAAGCCAGCCAACCTCGCTTCCCTGCCATAAACACTCCTCAGTTTGGTATTCAAGGCCCTTCACCATTTGCCTAAGTACTCCACTGGCTCCAAGACCCAGCTCCACTCCTGCTAAAACCCTCCTAGTTAGCACACCCTAAACAGACCCAGAGCTCCCCTGCCGTCTTATTCACACAGCTGGCATTCTTGGCCCCCCTCCCCAGAGATTCTTCCTAGACTTCTAGCATATGCACCTGTGAATTGTCCCTGGCCCTTTTATTTGTGCATGGCATGCGGGATCTTAGTTCCCCAGCCAGGGATCGAACCCGGTCCCCTGCAGTGGAAGCGCGGCTTCCTAACCACAGGACCACCAGGGAAGTCCCTCACTGGCCCTTTATCTTGTGGTAGGCTCTCTCCCCAGCCTCCAGTTCTCTCCAATGCCTGGCATGGAGCCCCGTACGTAATGGCCACCCAGTCAATGTTGGTTGAGACCAGTTCTCCAAAGAATAGGCTTCAGGTAGTTCCAGAAAGATCGTCCACCAAACCAAACCCAAGCCGAGCGTTGGTCACGTCCCTCTCCCCTGGTATATCGGTCCTGCCCTCTGCAGGCGTACCGCATCCTGGGTCTCTCTCTCAATCTCCAGACCCTACGTGGACCTGGTGAACCTGCTGCTGACCTGTGGGGAGGAGGTGAAGGAGGCCATCACGCACAGCGTCCAGGCTCAGTGTGAGCAGAACTGGGGAAGCCTGTGCTCCATCTTGAGTTTCTGCACGTCGGCCATCCAGAGGCCTCCCACGGCGCCTCCCGAGCGCCAGCTCCAGGGCCACAGGGCCAAGGTCTCCAGGGGCCACCACGGCGAAGCAGGTCACCACCTCTCGGAGCCCAGCAGTCAGGAGACCCGCCGAGGTGCCAAGGGCGAGCGAGGTAGCAAGAGCCACGCAAACGCCCACACCCGGGGCAGAGCGGCCGGCCACGGGGCCCAGGGAACTTCTGGAAGCAGCGAGTGGGAGGATGAACAGTCTGAGTATTCTGATATCCGGAGGTGAAACGAAAGGCCCGGCCGGGAAATCTTTCCTCCACGCCGTCCATTTTCTTCTCTCTGGACATTCCAAAACATTTGCCATTAAAGAGGGGGGATGTCACACGCAGGATGTGATGGGGATTGCGGACTTGATGGAGGTGTATGTAAGCGGCATGGACAGGTGAAGCGGAGACTCCCTGGGCGGCAGCGAGGGCTCGGTTGTGCCCGCTGGGTCCCGCACCGGCACATCCCGAAGGGAGGGAGCCACCCGGCGTCCTCATTGCAACTTTGCCTTCTTTCCATCCGCGGAGCCCCTGGGCGGCAGCCTGCGGTTCCCTCTGCTGTGGGAGGCGATGGGGAGGGGCGGGGGTGACCCCCGGGGCTGGATCGCGGCCCAGACCGCAGCTTCTGGTGCTGTCTTGGTGGAGGGCAGCTGGATTCCGGTTTAGGAGTGGGTGTGAAAATCTCCCTGGGAATCGGGAGAAGGGTGGAGAGGAAGCAGGGGCCGTGTGGGTGCTTGGCCAAACCAAATCCAGTTTCTTGCATGGGACCTTGAGGTTTGGAGCAACTTGGGAAGGGGCGGGTGAGGGTTCTAAGTGTAATTTCTGAGCCATTGTTCTGTCTGGGGCATCCTGTCCGAGGGAGTGGCCCCCGTGTGTTTGTATTTTAACCACTGCTTCAAGTCTCGATTTCACTTTTTTTTTTTATTTATCCAATTACATCTCCCTATCTGTCGTCTAAATAAATAGCTTTCAAACAAAGCAACTGGGTCATTAAAACCAGCTCAAGGGAAAACAAAAAACAACCCATCTTTGGGGGCTGAATCGTTTTTAGTGCTATTTTAAAAGGAATCAAAGAGCAGTGTAGCCGTACATCTGACGGCCTGACGTGGGCTCATTGCCACTTAGGGCAAAGCCACACCTGGAGGAAAATGCACACAGGAGGAGTGCATTGGACAGACTTCCTTTTGCATTTCGGTATCTCACCTCAGCCAAGACAGATAAAGCACCACACCCTGGATTCCATGAGGCCAAGTTGGAAAGCTGGCCTCTCCGCGCTGGAGGATGGAAAAGGGGAACACAGAAGGACTACTCAGTAATTTTCACCAAGGAATGCCGACCTTTTGCACAAATGGAGGAGACTGCTGAAAATCGCTGAGGGACGAGATTTCCCAGATCCAGATTGAAAATTTAGCAATAAGAAAAGGAGTCAGAGTAAACAAAAGAAAGGCAGAGAGGAGAGACAGAAGGAAAGATACAGGGAGAAGATTAGAACAGAAATCGTCAGCAGTGGATGTCTTGTGGTTACTGAAGAGGTTTCAGAGATAGGACTTTACTTCTCTTTCCCAACAGGCCACAAATTAAAGCTTATCCTTTCTTGCAGCCAGTACTCAGACAGGAGCCCAGTATTGCAAGGAGTGGATGGATGTGCTGGGCCAGGTCCTTCTAGAGCAGGGGTCGGCAGACCTTCTCTATAAAGGTCCAGACAGGGAATACACTATTTTCGGTTTGGCGGGTTGCATGGTTTCTGTTGCAGCTACTCAACTAAGCCTTTGTCGCCTGAAAGCAGACATACGTAGACAACACATACCAAATAGGCTTGTCTCCATGCCATTAAAATTTTATTTAACAGGGACCCAACTGGACTTGGCACTTGGGCCTGGGTTTGCTGACTGCTGTTCTAGTGACTGGGCAAAAAAGTATGCATCCTCCATTTACATCAGCTCATAGCTTTCCCTGAAAGCAACCTGAGGCCAGAGATAAAGAAGCTAAATTTATCTACTCGAAAATGATTTGTTCCACAGAATGCCCGCACCCAAAGCACAGCTAGTGTTTATATAACCCAAATCCAATCTCATTGCTGCCAGGACACGGTGCCGGTGCCGGAGCGTCATTTCCCCAATCTTTCATGATCCATGTGGGAAAGAAACCATTTGGGTGTCGGGGGAGGGGGACAAAAGGCTGGGAGAAGCACCTAGAGAGAGCTAGAGCTGCAGAAAGAGGAGGAGACCGTGCACTTAATCTGGCTCTGCCCTCGGAGGGAGGAGGACCAGTGTGTCAGGCTCTGCCATGGCAACCGAACATAAACCGTGTTCGGTTTATGTTCAAGCCACGAACGTAAGCGGTGGATGCCCTCACTGCTTATGCCTTGAGAACGTGTCTCAAGCCACGCAGCACGTGGACTGTTTTCCTTACATCACTCAAAAGCTGAAGCAATAACAAATTCTCTCGCGTTGCTGGGTCAGCTGTTCATCTGTTCGCCGGCTCCTGGGCTGGATGGGGGAAAGGCATCACTTTTACGTTTTCCTCAGTGTAACTGTTTTTCGTGTTCGCTCCTGACGTCCCATGTGTTGCTTCTATTGTAAATATGTGTCATTTGTATTTATTATCTCAGTGTTTTCCCCCAAGGCATAAAATTGCTTACTGTGTTGATTTGAACCGCCTCCCTGATCTCTGTTGTATATTTTTCATGCCACTGTTTTGTTTCTTCTCAAAAGTCAGGTAGAAATCCTTGCATTCTGGTTCCTAATGTTTTAAAGGCTACAATCGTATTTATTGCTGAGATTCTTTATCTCAAAACTGAGGAAAATCCAAATTCCTGTAAGCATGGACAGAGGCATTTGTACAATCTAAAATGTAAGCAAAGTCATCCTTAAAAATAGGCCCTGAACTTGGGGCTTCGTACTTCATACAAATTTGCTCTTGAGCCTTCCTTTGAGGAAGGATGTGGATTCCAAATAAAGATATGATGTTTATTTTGAGCCTTGCATCTTAACAAGATGATCCAAACACCTCTCCTTTGTATCAATAAATAGTCCTGTTATTCTGAAGTGAGAGGCCTGAGTAGAGTGAAATGCTAACACTCAAAACTAAAATAGAAAACGCCAGCCCAGAGCTATAGTCATACTTTGACACACACACACACACACACACACACACACACACACACACACACGGAGAGAAATTTCAACTCGAACCAAGGAAAAGTCTTCGTTAGAACAACATGGGAAAACAATGCTTCCAGGGCCCATTTCCTAAGGAAGAACAACCCTCATCCGATCTCAACATTGGTACCACGTGAGCTTGCTAAGTCATAATATCTGTTTCTGTTATGGATTTAGGCAGCAGGACCTGTACATTGTCACATTGCATTATCTTTCTCCAAGCGTTAATAAAGGTTTTAAATAATTGACTTCCCCTTGAGTAGCGTTATTGTCTGAGAGGGCTTTGGATGGGCCAAGGGAGATGGCTGTGAGCAAGTGGGGTTTGAGTCCATTTTAAATGCTGGATGTTCAGATATCTACAAAAGAGAAACAGACTCACAGACATAGAGAACAGACTTGTGGTTGCCAAGGGGGACGGGGTTGGGGGAGGGAAGGATTGGGAGTTTGAGATAAGCAGATGCAAACTATTATATATAGGATGGATGAAAAACAAAGTCCTGGGACTTCCCTGGTGGCCTAGGGGTTAGGATTCCGGGCTTTCACTGTGGTGGCCCAGGTTCAGGGCAAGATCCTGAAAGCTGTGTGTTGCCAAAAAAAAAAAGACAAAAAAAAAAGACAACAACAAGGTCCTACTGTGTAGCACAAGGATCTATACGCAGTATCCTGTGATAAACCATAATGGAAAAGAAGATGAAAAAAGAATATATATTATATGTATAATTGAGTCACCTTGCTGTACAGCAGAGATTAACACCACATTGTAAATCAACTATACTTCAATAAAGATTTTTTTTAAATTCTGGATGTTCAGTTTACAGGGAGGGGAACCCAGGGAAGAAGACCGCCCTGGGCTTCTCCTCCATCACAGGGACTCTGTTCAAAACCCTGCCTGGGGCTTCCCTGGTGGCGCAGTGGTTGAGAGTCCGCCTGCCGATGCAGGGGACACGGGTTCGTGCCCCAGTCCGGGAAGATCCCACATGCCGCGGAGCGGCTAGGCCCGTGAGCCATGGCCGCTGAGCCTGCGCGTCCGGAGCCTGTGCTCCGCAACGGAAGAGGCCACAACAGTGAGAGGCCCGCGTACCGCAAAAAAAAAAAAAAAAAATCCCTGCCTGGATCACCCAGACAAAGAGGAGGATGAGCTTCCTGTGACCAGCCCAGGGCCATCAGGTTGGTCCTCACATCTCCCTCTGGAGTGCACAGACCTTGGAGTTGGCCACCCCTTCTTTCAGACTGAGCCTGCAGTGGACGCCACCGGAATAAAAGCTCAGTGGCTCTGCACAGGCAGGGAAGCCTGCTCCCCAGCTCTTCCTCAACACAATAGAGCTGGAGTCCCTGATTTACTCCATTGGCATACCTACTATGTGCCCAGGACCACACTAGGCACGTTGCATACGTAATCTCATCCCCAGTATGTCCCACAAGTAGCAGGTCTTATCCCCATTCTACAGGTGAAGAAACCAAGGTATAGAAAAGTAAAGCAACTTCTCCCAAACCATGTGGCTAGTGAGGGGGGCGGGGTCTGAACTCAAACCCAGATGTGTGACTCTAAGCCCACATGCTTTCCCCCACTTCAGGCCTAGATTCTCCACATTTGATTTCTTTTTAAATTTAAACAAGTCAGTATTCTTCCTATTTTACACAGGGCTTAGAGGAAGAATAAATTATACTCTTAGCTTTATAGCACCAGGCCTCTGAGGAGTTCTGCTTTAGAACGGAAAGGAAAATTGATGCTCTCACCTTTCCTCTCTGCAAAGACTCAGATTTTGGTTCAGGTTAAAGGAAGAACAGGAAAATCACGGCATCTCATCGCTTTTCTGTGCATGTGGGTAATTTTTTTTTTAAGGTGCTTCTCAAGTGTCCCTGAGGAAATCATTTGGGGAGTGGCTGGCTTGTGTCACCATGTATATTGAGTTGTCTCCACTAAACCCACCCGATCGCCGGCACTGCCTGAGACGTCAGGCTTCCCTGAAATCTTCACCACTGTCATCACCCTCATCGTGATCGTTGCAGTTTCTTGTGGATCTGTTATGTGCCCCAGGCGCTGCCTGGTGCTTTACAGGTATTATTTCTGAGCCTTATTTTACATAGAAAGAAACTGAGTCTCAAAGGCATCTTAATTTGCCTAGAGCCCATCGCAAGGCTAGCTAGCTCCAGGGGGTGGCAGGGCTCACCCTGCGCTGCCTTACCATCCATCAACCCTGATGTGAAAATGTGGGTTTAATTCCCCCGAGTTCAGAAATGCAGCTGCCTCCCCGCAACCTTCAGGACTGCTCCAGTCCACCGGTTCAGGAATGACGAGGCTGTGGGAGGGTTAGAAGATCTTCCAAACATGCTAGTATTTAAGCAAAGTTTCCAAAAGGAGCAATTGTGGGTCCCGCAATCTGGAGACGGAAATTTGAATTTATTCTAAAGTCAAAAAAAAAGAAAGCACCCTACTGAGGAGGGGACAAGCCTTGTCCAGAGAACACGTTTTATGTAAAAGTATTTGCAGGGGGGCGGGGGGGGGGGCGAAAAAGGAGGAAAGAGCAATACTAACTTTGAGCTGGGAGTCATGCATGGCTGCTAGCATAAGCAGTTCAATTTTTATCACTCCCCAGAAAGAACACACACTCAAAAGTCACTCACTGAAGAGAATGGGGGGAATAAAAGCCACAAAGCCAACCTAAGCTTATGCGTGGAACGAGCCCCTCCAGGATGAACTCTGATGTCCCAGAGAACCCAAGCCTCCTGGCACTCGAGGGTGTATTCCCACCTACCACCATGTAACATCAGGTCTGCCTGGGCGAACTAAAGCATGGGAAAGACAAGAGAAGCCCCTCCAGGAATTCTCAGAGGCAGGGCAACTGTTCACAAGGTGCCGAGGAGAATCGGCTAGCTCCATGTTCCATTGGAGAGTTTCCAGGATCGTTTATAGTTCTTGAAGCTAAGGGGGAGTGGCCAGGTAAAAAGAAGTGACAACCTAATAAGAATGGAGACCACCTGCCTGCTTGCCCTGGTGAGTCATGCAGAATACTCAGCAGAGGACTGGGGGCACCAAAGAGGGCTTCATGCAGGGTGGATGACCAGGCCCTGGAATTTTGTCCCGGTTGTTTATTGCAATGTTAACAACAACCCCCAAAACTTAGTAGATTGAAACGATGATTTTATTTTGCTCACAATTTTGTGGGTCAGAAACTTAGAAAGGGCTCTGCTGGGCAGTTGGTCTCTTCTGCAGATGGCGTCAGCTGCCTTCCCAGATGGATGGATGGGCCCTTTAAGATGGCATCTCAGTACTCCTGGCCCCCAACCTCATCCCCTTCTCTCTCTCTCCCTCTCCATGTGACACCTCATCCCCCGAGGCCCCCCAAACCATGGCTGTCTCAGGGTGGTTAGTCTCCCTTCTTCCATGGTAACTGGCTTCCCCAAGACAGACTGGAGGATTTTACAGCACATTCTGCAGATCTAAACTAGGGTTTGAAGTTCATCCTTGGTAATGACTGTCACAAGGGCAGACACTGACCTCTGCACACAGTTTCATGTCTCTCCAGAGGCCCGGCCATCACACAGTGGGAATGAATGAATGAATGAAACCTCTTGTCCTAAAAGGATCCCAAATTGTCAAATCAGATAAGTTTCAATTCACTTTAACTCCTAAAGGAAATATAACCTTGTGTCCTTGTAAGGGGCACTGACATGTCAGAGAGTCAGTGAGTGGGTGTCAGAATTAAAAGTCACTGGGAAGTCTAATAATTTTAGAGTCAGGAGACATAATATTGATCCAGACACTTACTTGTCTTGTACCCGGTAAATCTCTTTTTTAAAAAAAAATAATGACTGAAAAAATAAATCAGGACTGACCCTGAGATCTTGGCAAATCAGTTAAACTCTGTAAGCCTGTTTCCTCAGCTACAAAATAAGGAAACTAACAGCTTCCCTCACACTGGGTAGTGAGGAGAAATGACTGAAGCTATACGAAAGCGACAATACACAGGAGATGCTCTGAAGACCATGGATGCCATGTCAACAGTGGGGATTATTCCTCCTGGCCATTTCGGAAGGTTTGAGCCTAGAGTCAAGAGCACAGAAGGAATGAGCTGCCCCATCCTTTCCACTGTCCTGGCGGTTGTCTGAGGCAGGTACAAAGTATTCTATGGCCAGGATAGAGGGGTCAGCCCCACATAGTGGGAATTTGAACCAGGCATAAGGGGGCAGAGCCTAACTAGGTGGGGACCCTCTCTAGGGTGGGAGAGTAGCCCCTGAGCAGCTCCAAGCGGTAGGTTGGGCCAGGCAGCAACCAACACGCTGGGAGCAGAGGGCCTTCCTGCCAGGATCTCTCTCTGCAAACCTCAAGGCAAGGGACCCACAGAAAAGCCGGTTCATAAACTCCTTAATGAGAAAGAAAGCAGAGACTGACCGAGGTGAGGGAGGAGAGAGATTTGGGGCCAGAGCCCACTCCACTGGATGCCAAGGTTCCTGAGAGTCGGACATTTGGAAAAGATCTGGCCTGGAATAGCCAAGGATTTGGGACCGGGCTCCTTCCGGCTCCCGGGACTGTCAAGAAGAGAAGGAGGGGGAGGAAAATGACTCAGCTGAAATGAAGAGGAATGTATTTTTAAAAAGGGAAACGATGAAAGGCACAAAGGAATGAGATGGAGCCCCAGGATAGGGTCCAAATGCCTTCTCAGAGGAAGTGGGGCCAATCTGCTAAACGCTAGTGGACTCACTAGGGTTTGCAGACCAAGAATAGCACCTTTAAAATAAAGAGTGTCTTCCAGGCTTGCCAGGCCCACTGCCCTTGAAGCCCTCCAGGTCCGTGGTCCCCACGGGCTGGCGCCCGCCTCTGCAGGACAAATGCTGGGGAGGACCCGGCAGGGTAGAAACTTCTCCACACTTTTGATGCTGAAGATGGGGGCAGTTCTTGAACAGAGGAGTTAGGGAAAAACTCATTTCACATTGAGGCTCACACTCACCCAGCAGGGCAAGCCTGAGCACAGAAGGGATAAGCTGTCAGGAGCACAGAAGGGATAAGCTGCCCCATCCTTTCCTAGGAGGGTCTATGATGCCCTGCCACACCTCCCTTGCTCCATTCTATCCACTGAACCCTGGTTGGGGGTTGGGGGGGAAGGGAGGGGTGTGGAAGCAGGCTCCCTCCCCAGAAGCTGACACAACTCCAATCCCCCACTCCCAACAGCCAAGGTCAGATGACCCTGATTGCAAAAGTGTCAATGGAGAGTGAGAAGAGATATGAGAATAAAGAGAAGCTGCTGTCTGACAGCTCTGCATCTCCTTCCCCCCAGCTTATCCAACGTTGGGGTCACGCTGAGGTCCACCTCTCCCTTAGCACTGAACTCACATTTCTAGAAGAGGGGAGATTAGGAAGAAGAGTTCAGCTCAGCATGGCCCAAGAACTATGAACCCCTCGCACAAGCATGTCAATGCCGTCGGCCTTTCTGAGTTACTCAACGTTTACCCAGAGGCTCCCGTCATTGGGAAAATCATCGTGTATCCTCCTGGGAGGATGTGCAGCAGGAAAGCCAGTCTACTGGGGAGCACAATGACAGATGCAGAGGAGGACCCAGGAGGGGGTCAGCTGACCAAACCCCACTGCCCCACTGTCCAGAAGCAAGGCTGGGGTGAGAAGCCTCCCCCGACCCTTTGTGAGAGAGCTCACTGACTATAACCCTACATTCTAACAGAAAACAGGAAACCGGCAGAGAATTCCTGGCCCTCCAGACCCTGGGTTATCCCGGCACCTCTGAGAAGAGATGCTGTCCCTATGGGCCATTCAGATGGCTGCCAGCACCTGGCAGGGGGATCTCCGGGCACCTAGTGACTGTAGCTACACAGAAAGAATGGGGCCAGCTGCCCTCTGAGGCCCCTTCTGCCAGCTGTAGCTGCCCTGAGGTTCCTTCAACCTTGGACTTTCAACACAGACCTCCATAGGCAGCACCGGAAGCACCTACACACCTGTATTTCCAGGGCCTGGGGCCTCGGAAGCTGGGCCAGTTAGGGAAGGCAGAGACAGAATTAAAAGTGCGAGAGATCTGTTGGAAGAAACACTGTGAAGGATCAAGTGGAAAGAAGAAGCAGGCAGGTAGAGCCTCAGACCGCAGTGCGGGGCTGACACCTGAGAAGGGAGAGAGGGAAGGAAGGAGGGCTGAGTAGGACCGCAGGGCAGCTCTGAGAAAGTCTCAGCCAGGATAGTGGGGAGCCCAGGGCAAAGTGTGCTGCTCTGTGTCAGGCAGGCGTGCCTGGCTCTGGTCCCCTATTTGTGGGCTCAGTCATCTCCAGGAGCAGCTCGGGAAGAGGGTGGCTCAGCCCCAACACGCCGATGGGCCTGGAAGGAGTGGGAGGTGGAGGCTGAACTAACTGCACACTTCACAGCAAGGAGGTCTGAGCAGCACACTCCCACAGCTACCGAATAGCCAATGCTTTTTAAAACCTGCTTCACAGTAAGTGAAGCTAGTCAGACACAGAAAGGCAAGCATATCACTTATATGTGGAATCTTAAAAAAAAAGAAAGATACAAATGAACTTAATTACAAACAGAAACAGACTCACAGACAGGAAACAAACTTATAGTTACCAAAGGGGAAAGCTGGTGGGGAGGGATAAATTAGGAATTTGGGAGTAACACATACACACTACTATATATAAAGTAGATAAACAACAAGGACCTACTGTATAGCACAGGGTATAGTACTCAATATTTTGTAATAACCTATAAGGGAAAAGAATGTAAAAAAGAATATATATCTCACTTTACTTTACACCTGAAACTAACACAACATTGTCAATCAACTATACTTCAATAATTAGTTAATTAATTTTTTAAAATGACAACAACTAAAAAATAAAAACCTTCAACAGGGCTTCCCTGGTGGCGCAGTGGTTGAGAGTCCACCTGCCGATGCAGGAGACACGGGTTCATGCCCCGGTCTGGGAAGATCCCACATGCCGCGGAGCGGCTGGGCCCGTGAGCCATGGCCGCTGAGCCTGCACGTCCGGAGCCTGTGCTCCACAACGGGAGAGGCCACAGCAGTGAGGGGCCCACATATCGCGAAAAAAAAAAAAACCTTCAACAGAACACTTAATTCTTGAGACAGGTTCTACCCATGACCAGCCCTTTGGCAAGAGGCTTTGTCGGTTGTGTGCAAAACAAGTTAAGAGAACGAAGGTAACAGTGATTGGCAAACTAGAAGGCCTACACTAGAAGTTCACAAAATAGTGTCTCACAGGTCACATATGACCTGCGGGTTTTGTTTGACTCAAACATTGATTTTTTTTTTAAGTTAAATTAGTTGCCGGCACATACAAGCCACAAAAATCCAAACTTCCAGCTTTTCTTCAGAAATAATAGCATCAGACTTCCCTGGTGGCACAGTGGTTAAGAATCCACCTGCCAACGCAGGGGACATGGGTTCGAGCCCTGGTCCAGGAAGATCCCGCATGCCGCGGAGCAACTGGGCCCGTGCGCCACAACTACTGAGCCTGCACTCTAGAGCCTGTGAGCCACAACTACTGAAGCCCACGTGCCTGGAGCCCGTGCTCCGCAATAAGAGAAGCCACCACTAGAGAAGCCCACGCACAGCGAAGAGTAGCCCGCTGCTCGCCGCAACTGGAGAAAGCTCGTGTGCAGCAACAAAGACCCAAAGCAGCCAGAAATAAATTAATTAAAAAGAAAAAAAGGATCAAAACATCCATCAGTCCTGAGCCCACATTCCAGTCCACCACAGTCCCAACACTCCCTATTGTCTCGCACCCTACCTGCTTCACTCACATACTTGACCAGACTTGCCTCAGCAGGCCTCCTGCCTACCCTCATGGATGTACCTCAGCCATTCACGGTCATTCCATTTCTTAGGTGGATACAAAGAGGAACATTTAGAAAATCTAAAAAGAGCTCTGGGAAATTAAAATATAAGAGAGGAAGATGAAAAATATCAATAAAACAATTGGGAGATCAATTTAAGAAAATCCCTCAGAAAGAGATGAATTATGAAAGAGAAGGAGACTCAGTCTAGGAGATTTAATATCCAATCAGAAAGAGTTCCAGAATAAGGGGATGGAGAAAATGGTAGGGAGAAAATTATCTAAGAAATAGTACAGAACTGAAGGATGAGCATTTTCAGACTGAAAAGGCCAAAAGAGGACCCAAGACAGTGAATGAAAAACTCCCCAATAAGATGCATCCTTGTGAAATTTCAAAACTCCTAAGGATAAAGGGGGAAGAGCCCAAATGCTTCCAAAGAGGAGAGAAGAATTACATGACAAAGAATCAAGAATCAGTACGGGGCTTCCCTGGCGGCGCAGTGGTTGGGAGTCCGCCTGCCGATGCAGGGGACACGGGTTCGTGCCCCGGTCCGGGAAGATCCCACATGCCGCGGAGCAGCTGGGCCCGTGAACCATGACTGCTGAGCCTGCGCGTCCGGAGCCTGTGCTCCGCAACGGGAGAGGCCACAACAGTGAGAGGCCCGCATAACGCAAAAAAAAAAAAAAAAAAAAAAAAAAAAAATCAGTACGGCCTCAGACTTCTCACCAGCGACTTTGGAAAAGCCAGAAGACAAAGGAGCAATGCTTCAGCAGCCTGAGGGAAAGTAACTGTACCCCCATTCAGGTCATCAATTAAGTGGAGTACAATCCAGATATTTTTCAAGCACGCCAGGTCTCAAAAATTTTCCTTCCGAAATATCCTTCCACAGGAAGCTCCTGAAGGCTGTGTGCCACCAGAATGAGGGATTAAAATTAGAACAAAGACATAATCAGATCCAGGAAGCAGAGACCTAGCACAGGGGAGAGGGAAGGGGCTTCCCAGGATGACAGTAAGACGAGTCCAGGGTGGCAGCTGAGCAGCCAGTCCAACTGGGACTGTGGACGATCACTTCCTGGTTCTGCCAGAGAGCTTGGGGGTAAGTTAGTGATGGTTAAATTAGGTACAGGAAACTAAGCAAACCAAAAATGAGCAAAAGACTTGAACGGGCATTTCACAAAAGAAGATCTCCAAATAGCCAATCAGCACATGAAAAAGGCCTCGACGTCATCAGTCACTATGAGGAATACAAATTTAAGACCCCCGTGATCATCACTATCCACCCAGCAGAATAGATCAAATGAATGACAGACTGTCCCAAGCGCTGGCAAGGGAATGAAGCAACTGGCCCTCTCACATGTTGCTGGTGAGGCAGCAATGGTCCAAGCACTTTGGGGAACTCTGTGGCAGTTTCTTATAAAGTTAAACATATACCCATCCTATGGCCCAGGAACCCCACTCCTAGGACTATGTCTACAGAAATGAATACATAGAGCCACAAAAATATTAGTACAAGAACATTGTACGAATATTAAAAAAATAGGGGCTTCCCTGGTGGCGCAGTGGTTGAGAATCTGCCTGCCAATGCAGGGGACACGGATTCGAGCCCTGGTCTGGGAAGATCCCACATGCCACGGAGCAACTGGGCCCGTGAGCCACAACTACTGAGCCTGCGCGTCTGGAGCCTGTGCTCCGCAACAAGAGAGGCCGCGATAGTGAGAGGCCCGTGCACCGCGATGAAGAGTGGCCCCCGCTCGCCGCAACTAGAGAAAGCCCTCGCATAGAAACAAAGACCCAACACAGCCAAAAATAAATTAATTAATTAATTAATTAATTAAAAAAAAGAATCCTTCCTTTAAAAAATATATATATTAGTACAAGAACATTGAGTAACTTTATACATAATAGCCAAAAACTGGAACCAGCCCAAATGTCCATCCAATAGGAGATGGATAAACCAAGCGTGATACTTCCATCCAAGGAATTCGAGTTGGCAGTTGAAAGGAATGTGACACACACAACCACGTGGATGAATCTTCAAAGCACAACAAGGGAAAGAAGCCAGACAGAAAAGAATATATGCGGTATGAGTCTACTTACAGAAGGTTCAAACCCAGGAAAAACTAATCTATGGGGTGAGAATTCAAAATAGTGTTTTTCTCTGGGGGGTCAAGACAGACAGGTATTAACTGACAGGACACAAGGGAATCTTCTAGGGTGACAGATATGTCCTGGTGTCACAGGCATATCATATGTAAAAGTCATTAAGGTGGGCACTCATGATACATTTTACTACATGTAATTAATTCCCCAATAACATACTGGAAAAAGAAAAGGAAAATGAAACAAACCAAAAGAGATGCATTATTAATTCCATGAAAAGTAAAAACTTATATTAAAAAAGAAAATGTAATCATAGGACACTCCCTGTAGTATGGACCTAGCTTGGCTGTGAACAATAATTACACAGTTGTAACAATGGATAAATACACCATATATGGATTCAACCAGAAATCTATATTGGCAAGATGAGCAGAAGGGCAGCGTCTGTGTGTAGCAGAGGGTTGGGGGGTGAGCAAAGAGAGCTAAATCCTAATAGTTTGTAGTAGGAAGTCAATAGATAATGTCTAAAATCAAGTGCACAAATAAACAAGAAATAACAGTGAGTTGTGTTCTTCAGACTTCTGAAGGTAAATATGAGCTAAAGGGCAGCAAGTGGTTGTCTCTGGGGAGTAGGATTCAATGGTGGGGAGGTGTGGGGCAGGTCATTTGGATCTGATTTGGCAGAAAGAAACGCAAAGGAACCCGAAACAAAATCCTTTAATTAAAACAGAAATGTAAAAGTCTGCAGATAGAAAACTCTGGGCTGCTCCACAAAGGTGTCAAAGATTCAGCCTCCTTTTTCTCACTGCTAAACCATATACAAGTAACAGTTCCAAGACCACCTTATGGTTCAGTATGGTTGCTCCAGCTCCAGCCATCAAATCCACGTTTCAACCAGTAGGATGGAAAAAAGGTGCCTACCAGCTGTCTTTTTAGGATATTTCCCCAAAGCAGCCCCACAATACTTCTGCTTAAATCTCACTGGTCAGAACTGAGTCCCATGGTCATTCCTAGCTGCAAGAGAGGCTGGAAAAAAAAAATCTCTAATCTGGACAGCCATGTGCCAACCATGGAAGAGGGGAGAATCTGTCATTAGGACTTGTGTTTAAAATTTTTCACTATATATAGCTATTACTTTGATTAAAAAATAAAAATTGAAACAAAAAGAAGTAGCATGAGCAGTCAACAGACAAAATAAAGAGTAGTTCTGCTGGTTGGATCAGCATTGCAGGCTGCACTGGTCCTGAGCACACACCTGGGCAGGCAACAGCAAATACCTAATGAGTGCATAACCACTACCACAGGCCCCCCACCACAATAGGGGAGCCGGAAGGAAAACTAAGGAGGTGATATACGGAATTAAATTATTGGGTGGTGCACACAGGGCCAAGAACCCACCAGAGGGCCAAATAACTCCACGACAACAACATTGCAGATAGCCCCAAGGTCTGAAATCTTTCCCAGCCTTCCACATTTAGACCAGTGTTTAAAAAGATAAAATCACACAACACCCCAGAGAGGTGGAAATTGTTATTCCTCCTTTACAGAAAATGAAACAGACTCCCAGAGGTTAAGTAACTTCCTCCAAGTCATATCTGGAGGAGCTAAGACTTGACCTCAGGAATCCCTAAGACCGAGTCCTGGTTTCTCTCCTCCATGACACAGGCACTCCTCCGAGGGGTCTGGGTGGCCACCCGTGGCTTTTGGATTCTCTGCAGAGCCACATCAGGCCTGTCAATAAGTCACAAGATGTAATGACTCATCTGAAGACAAGATAAACAGCAGGGAGGCCTGGTGGGATGAGAGGTCCTGTTTCCTAGGATGTCACCTTCTGTAGGACTGAAAGAGTACACAGTTAGCAAGCAGGAACCCATTCTGCAAACACCAGCACAGCAGTTTGCAGACTAAGAAAAAGTGCTGCTGGTCCTGGAGACGGACAGCAGAGCTGGGAGCTGCAGAGTTATTTCCATCCTGAAGGGGCTTTTGTCAAGCCTGGGCCATGAGCCTAAGGATATAGAATTCCAAACCTTCCCCTTCCAATTCCTCCAAAACCAGAAGGGAAGGTCCTTCTGCACTGCTCTAATAATATTTCTCTGCTGCATCCCATCTGAGAATCCCAAAATGTTTAACCTCTATTTCTGGATAAAACTGCAGACCCTCCATGTGACCTTGGAGCAGTCATTTCCTCTCCCTGCACCCCAGGTCTCAAGGGAGAAGAAGATGGCTCTCAGGGAAACAAAGGTGACCTGGCAGAGGGCAGAGGGAGCTTACTGCCTCCAGAACCCATCCTATCAGGTCTGTCTGGATACAACAGGCTCATGGGGACCAGCCAAAGTTCAGAGCCCAGATGGCCCAATAGGAAAGCAGCAGGCCAACAGGGAAGGATGGGCAGAGAGTGTGCAGGCCAGCAGGAGGGATCCAGCCCAAGGCTCAGGGACAGGGCTCAGCCCCTGCAAAGACTTGGGCCACAGCAGGACCCTGTTCCCAGAAGAAATCTGCTCTCAAATGAAGGATCCAGGTAGAGCCTTGAGGTTTGGTCGTCGAGAAATAAGACAGGAGATGGGCCTGCTGGGCTGTAGGTCAGAGTGAAGTGACATAATGCTCTCAGTCAGAGAGAGCTTAGAGGAAATTTTTATACTCCCTGATCGGTCATGGAACTTATGCCTGACTCTGTAATTGAGGCAGCTTTGAAAGTCTGGGGACAACAGGACAGGGAAGCCTCAGAGGCAATTCAGGAAGCTGCATGTGCCCGGCCACCTCCCTCCCATCCCCCTGCTCAGGAGGCCCTTCTCCTCCAAATCATCAGAGCTAAGCAGGTGACCTTCAAAGCAGCCCCAGGACTCTGTGACAACATTCAGAACAAAGCTCTGCTCACCGTGACCCCTTCCTGGACACCCCCAGCTGGAATGGACCTTCCTAATGCATGAGTTTTATCTGTGACCCAATTCAAATCTTCTATTGTTATTTTAAAATGACTTACTCTCACTCAACCCCAGCACCCAGCACAATGCAGTATACTCAAAGGAGCTCAGTAAATATCTTTGTCTTTGACTTGGAAATAATCTAGTTAAGATTTTAAAAGAACTGCATGAGAAAGTGACAATCTACAAACAAGCACGAAATGATGCCGTGCAAATGAAAGTCATAAATCCCCAGGGAGCACAGAAAAATAAGTGAATCAGAAAGAAGGGGCATTAATCTGGGAAGGTGCTTGGAGAAGGCGAGTTTTGAACCAGCTACTAGGAGAAATAGAGGTTGGGCTTATATATTAGAATGATTTTGGTTGCAAGCAATAACCATCTAATTCAAAGTAGCTTAACCCAAGAAAGAAAAGAACAAGTAGGAAGGAAGGAGGAGGGAAGGGGTAAAGGAGAAAAAATATAGGGGATACTGCATGAAGGCATGGCTGGATCCTGGGGCTCAAAGATGGATTATCAGGAACCCGCCTTTCTCTATTCTGGTTTCCTCTGTGATAGCGTCATCCCAAGGCAGGGTCCCTCTAGGGTGGCTCCCTAGATATAGATCCTATAGTTTAGCAACCCCAAGAGAAAGAGAAAGCTTCTCTTTTCCAGCAGTTGAGGGGTATTAAAAACAAAAAACTTCTGTTGTAAAGAGATCCTGAGGGGTTTATTTGTTACTGCAGCTTCATCTGGCCTATCCTGACTAATACATGCCTCCTTGGTCTAGCTTGGGACACAGGCTCACCCCTATAGCCAGCAGGATATGCTGATCTGATTGGCTAGGCTGACTCAGGGTATGGTGCTCTGATTGGCCAGACTGAGTTACAGGCCAAGCCAGGAACCAGAGAACTGAGGCCAGCCCCGCCCTAATCATGTGGTCTGAGATTTCCTCAAAGAAATATCAAGATCCTGTTACCAAAAAGAAAGGGGAATGTTCCCTGGGCAGCAAAAGTCAGCAGAGCTTAACACACACTTGACAGAAGGGTGAAGGGAGGCTGGGCATACTTCACACCAACCATTCCTACGTCTGGGGCCCACCATTCTGTCTGATGGCTCCCCTCCCTCCAAGGCACTCCCTGCCTCCCCACAGGAGATTCCCGAAGTGAAAGCCGGGTTTCTGAAGAGAGCTTGGGGCTCCCAGAGCAAGGATAGATCTGCCCCCCTCACCCCATCTTTGCAGCTCACCACCTGCTCTGGCCAAGACTCCCAGCTGTGAAACCTCCTGGCCCTGCAGGGAGACTGCAGGTGTCCAACGGCGGCCTGGAGGCCCAGCGCCCACACCTGCAGCCTCTGAGGGCCACCAGATCCTGCCGGCATCCTCCCAGCAGCAGGCACACGGATGCTCACACAGCATTCCAGCAGGGCCCACTCCTCAGGGAGCTGAGCGCAGTGCATCAGCACTTTCAGCTCTGCCATTCCCTTACATATTTTTAACCTCCTGGACGAAAGAATTCAGTCGGGCTTGTGTTCCTCTCCCCACAGACTTGAGAATCCAGCCGGAGTCACTACGTCACACTTCCTGCAGCAGCCCAAGGGTCAGGAGTTCACCCGCTGAACTGTTTGCCTGGGGAGCAGGGGTCCTAATAAGCATGACATCCTCCCCCAAAGCTCCAACAGCTGTGTTTCCCCCTGGCTCGGAAGGGAAGAGACCAAATAAAGCAGCAGGAGGAATTACGTGGTGCAGAAATGCTCAGCGTGGGATTCCAGGTCCAAAGGTCAGATGCTCAATTATGATTGTAAGCAGGTCAGTTTAGGGGGTTTTGCCTCAGTTTTGCTGTTGGCAAAATGGGGAAAGAGGGGATCATTTCAGGGAAGTGAGCCAGTGTATGATACAGTAGGAACCTCTCCACCCAGGTTCTGCTGGGTCCAACAGCCATCCAAAACCAAGCCAACCCTTCTTATAGAGAACTTTCTAGACGGCCAAACCTACCTTAGGAGGGAGAACTGCAGTCGAGCTGAGCTTGCATCTTTAATTTTTGGTCTAAACTGGGCACTGGATGAAGCAGAAATCTGGAAAACTGAGCCACCAGCTGAAGGCTTATAGCTCCCCAGGCATCTCTCAGAGGGGACAGGAGGCCGGCAGAGAGCTAGAAGCAGGACAGACCAAAGTGTCCCAAAACCTGGGGCCTGGCCTCCTACATCATACCTGGGAGCAGAGTATATACCTGAGTATGTACCTGCTCAGGGCATTATATGTATTTATAAAGGCAACAGGAACCAGAGAGATGGAGGGGCTGCACATTTCGGGAGGGGGTTGAGGAGAACCAAATATATGACTGGTCAGAACAGGCAAGAGAGAAGGGGCTCCTGGCTGTTAGTCTAGAACTCAAAATTATTTATATTTTTCAAAAAGGCAGTAGAAAATTAAAAGAAAAAAATCTGGATAAAACGTCTCTATGTACTAGGCTAGGGAGCATACAGCTAAATACAAAGGGCAGATCCCAGCTGGGGGCAAGACTGACTATAAGGCCCTTGTACAGAAGGTGCTTCCAAACGACACATCTAAGAAAATTGCTTAAATGGGAATTAGGACAAGTCCTGGCAATTGTATTAGAGGATCTTGGTTGCCAGGGCAGCCGCCCAACTTAAGCTGGCTTAAGCCAACAAGGGGAATTTATTGCCTCACTGGACTAAAAAAGTCAGGGGTTCCAGCTTCAGGCATAGTTGGATCCAGGCTCAGACAGTGCCATGAGGACTCAGCCACCTCCTCTCAGCCCTGCTTCCGTCCACACCAGCTTCATTCTAAGATGCCATGTGGCGTACCCTGGAGGCTGCAGGCTTAAAATCTCCTTCCTGCTGGCAATCAAAGAGGAAAAAGAGCTTCTCCTTCCCAAGGGTCCTCATGGACTCCATTTGTGTCATCATCACTGTGGCGGGGGGCGGGGGGTGAGGAATACAGTGATTGGTCAGACTGGAATCATGTACTGAGTCTCACATGAGGGTCTGGAACGCTGTGAGAAAAGACTGGGCTGGAGATAAAAAATGGACTCATTGGGATAAAGATGGAGACAAAGTTACCAGTTTTGCGATTACTAGGCTGTGGGGCATCGGGGAAGTCAGTGGCCCACTGTGAACCTCTGTCTCCTCATCTGTGAATGAGTAACAACACCTACTGCAGCTGACTGCTGTGGAGACCAAGTAAGCTAACTTACGTAAAGTACCTAGCACAGAGCACTCAGCAAATAGTGGCTATTATCCTTTTTTCTATTTGTTTCTCACTTTAGTTCCCCTTTTCCTGGTTCTACCTTAAGACTGCCAGAGGCTCACCCTTTGGCACTACTCAGAGTCCTGGGAAGCACTGGACTAAAGAGAGAGGAGGGGCCTGGGCTGCCGGGCCTTATTATACCCATCCCTCCACTCCCTTTGGCGTGCTCCACCTTGCAGCTGTGGGCTGGGAGGCAGGGATTGGCCATGCCAGGTGCCAGCCAGGATGCCAAGGCTGGAGAGGGAGGTTCTACCAGAAGCATCATGAGCTATCAAAACTGCAGGGCCCCTGGGAAAGCCAAATGCAGAGCCTCCAAGAATGCACCTCCGGTGCATCAAGGCAGGAATGGGGTTAGGACGACTGGGGTGACAGGGTGGAAACAGGAAAGGGAAGCAAAGATGAGGGGCAGAGGAGTGACCCAAGGAATCCAACCACTCACCAAAGGCCAGGAAAACACAACCTGGCAGCTCCAGGGCCAAGTCAAGGCCATCCCTGAGTTCTAGGGATTAGAGAAATTCTTTGAATTCAGAAAAACATCAGGATAACTCCACCCAGTGTTCCTGGAAAGGAACCACACGATGACACCAGCAATCATGGCCCAGATGCAGGTGGGAATCCAGTTAGGAGCCGTCACAAGGCAGAAAGAGCAGGCTACCAATTTGGGGAGGCCATCCCCAAACCTCACCCATCCTTCCTTCCCTTTGCCTTTGCCTTTTCAAGAGATTCTTTTCGGGACTTCCCTGGCGGTCCAGTGGTTAAGACTCCACGCTTCTACTGCAGGGGACACGGGTTCGATCCCTGATGGGGGAACTAAGATCCCACATGCCACGTGGCACAGCCTAAATAAATATACATTTCTTTAAAAAAAAAAAAAAGATTCTTTTCACTGAGAACTCCCCTCCAGACCTTCCCAAGTGCAGTCAGAGCAGTTGAGCAGGGGAGGTGGGCTGCACCAGAGCACTTGCAGGAGAGCAGGTGTGAGCAGATGACTCTGGGATTCTGTCATTCCTGGGTTTAGAGACCCTGGGCAAGTCTCATTTCCTAGCCTAGAAAGTTGGAATAACCACCGGTCACCTCTGCCCAGTGCTGGGCCCAGACAGGGGCAGGATGAGGCAGGGAAAGCCATTAGGGCTGTGAGCCTGGGGGAAGCTTCAGGGGCTCCTCCTTGCTCCACCCACCAGCCAGGGGAACCCCTGGGGCAAGAACACCCAGCCTGGGAGCTGAGGGGCAACTCTTAAAAGACCTCTAGCTCTTTCCCCTCAGGCCCACCCCTGGCAGCTGACCTCGGCCCATCACCGGCCTTCTCTGAGTCGGAATTCCTGATCGGAATGGAAGTGCAGCTTGCTGGGAAGCGACAATGCACCTGCATTTTAGAGCCACCCTGGCTGCCTTCCTGGGCCTCAGTTTTACCATCTGTAAAATGGAGATAATACTTTCTATGTTAAATTAAATAACTTCGCGACTGACACATAAAAATCACTCAGTGCTGGTAACTGCTATCATTGATGTTATTGTTGTTGTTGTTAGGCTTAGGGGATGAAAAGAGGTCTTCAGGGACTTCCCTGGTGGTACAGTGGTTAAGACTCCACGCTCCCAATGCAGGGGGCCTGGGTTTGATCCCTGGTCAGGGAACTAGATCCCACATGCATGCCACAACTAAGAGTTCGCAAGCCACAACTAAGGAGCCCGCCTGCTGCAACTAAGACCCAGCGCAACCAAATAAATAAAATAACTAAATAAATATTTTTAAAAAAGAGGTCTTCAGCAAAACATTTCAAAATTCACAGATTCAAGAGAGGTGGCTTAGAACCTAACATTCAGTTTTATTGCCCCTTTACCTATTATTCCGCTTTCTTGTCTCCTGGGCACCTTGTTTGCAAGATTGCCCAAACATCTGCCCTCCGTCCCTCAGCAGTCCAGAAGTCGATGGTAAAAAGTTCAGACAAGGAAACGAAAAAAGCTAATAACAGACAGCAGCTTGAAAACCAGACTGACTTGCAATGTTGGCATCTGGTCAAATGAGTGGGTGCCCCGGAAGCTCTCAGACACGGGTGGTGGTAGCAGTAGTGTCCCTGTGGCTGTCTGACACAGATCACACACTCAATTTTCCAATTTTCCCCCCAATTTTCTGGGGGCTTGCAGACTACAAAAAGTCTGGTGGTTTCCAGGAGCCGTGCGGTAACAATGTGTCATTCTTCCTATAGAAAGATGACATTACTTGTTTGCAATCTCAAGCACCAGAGCCTTAGCAAGACCTGGAGAGGGATTTTCACGGATCCTCTTCCAAGTTTCCTCGGCCCCCCTCTGCATTTGCCCAAGAACCACGGTGCCCATCTGTGGGTCATGGAGAAGCAGAGAGAAAAGTCCCTGACCTGAGATGGAGAGAGAAATCTAGAGGGTCCAAGGGGGAAGGAGCCTCACCTGACCCTAGGTGACACCCGCTCCTTCACTGAGCCTTTGATTCGGCTGATGTTAAGATGAAGCTGGACCCCTCCAGCACAGCGGCTGATGCCAAGAGTAGCAGGAGGTGGGAGGGAGGTTGCTCAGGGATGCTGGGGCATAGACAGATGGAGGAAAGCCAGGCAGGGACCAAAAATTGTCCAGCTTTTCACCCTAGCGGGCAGGGGTTCCAGCAGCGGAGTCTTTCCTTGAGTGTGAAGGTGGCTCGGGGAGTGGAAGAGAAAAGCAAGGAGATGGAAGCAAGGGAAAAGATGACAAGAGGCACCTGGGGAAAGAGGAGGGCCTGAGGATACAATCCACCTTGGGACTGGGGATGGGGGGAAGGAGAGGGTAGTTGGCATGTTCCATGCAGAGACTCCCCCTGCCCTATGGGCTACACCAAGTGTCCCCAACTGTCCCAAACCCAAGCCGAGGACAAGCCCCTACATGCCCTGTGTCCGCACACTGCAGATCACACGTATGGTTTTGTCAGGTCTTACAGAACGTGCCCGCACAGCTCCAGGGGGCCCCTAAATGCCATGATTCGTGCAAGTGGCAGCCCCATGGGTTGTGCAATGAAAAAGGGCAGCCCTGAGCCACAGCCCTGGATACATCCATCCCTGCTGCGTGCTCTTCTCCAACTCCACCTCTCTTACCTTGGCAGCCGTCACCCCAGCTTTACCCCGACATCAAGACAGGTGGTGAAGGGGCTTCCCTGGTGGCTCCGTGGTTGAGAGTCCGCCTGCCGATGCAGGGGACACGGGTTCGTGCCCCGGTCCGGGAGGATCCCACATGCCGCGGAGCGGGTAGGCCCGTGAGCCATGGCCGCTGAGCCTGCGTGTCCGGAGCCTGTGCTCCGCAACGGGAGAGGCCACACCAGTGAGAGGCCCGCGTACTGCAAAAAAAAAAAAAAAGACAGGTGGTGAAGATGTGGAGTGATCACAAAGGCAAGTAGCAAAGCCCAAAGAAGGGTAAAGAGTCAGAAACACTAGAACCTGCTCTCTCCCCCATTGAAGGGGCCAAGTGGCCCCACGTCAGAAACTAGCCTTGTTGAATCCACTGCAAGGCAAGGCTCCCTGCACACAGCCCCTCCCACCTGTGTCATCCTGCTGGCAGCTGAGTTAGGAACTACCCAGGCCCTCACTCACAGGTGGGCCCACATCAACGGCACACACCTGCCATGGCAGCCTGCCCCCTCTCGCCCAAACTTGGACCCCCACCAGGCCATGCTAGACTCAGCCCCACCACAATCTAGGGGGACTCTGGTAGTTTCCCACCCCAAAAGCATTCTCGTACATCACCTCCCAACCTGCCCGCCCCATTTTTGTTAGTGCTAATAAAAATAGACATCGTTTACACATCTTGCTGGGTAAAACCAGACTCTCCCTCTCCCAGACCTAGGGGATAAATTATGCTTTGTCTGAGCCAACCGTGGCCATCCTGTTCCTCCTTGCCAGTGAGAGTCCAGGAATGGGCATGTGACCAAGCTCCGGTCATTGAGATGTAAGAAGTCTGCCAAGATTTTCTGAGGTTGCTGACTAAAAAAAGAACACTGTGGAGAAAAACCCTCTTTGCTATCCTTCCTGCTCTGTGTGAAGACATGAGGCCTGGAGCATCGGCAGCCATACTGTGACCTAGAGGACAAACCTAAGGCCAAAATGCCAATGCTAGAGTTGGTGGAGTGGAAAGAAAGAACAAGCCTCGGTCTCACGCAGCCATTGTGAGGTTGCTGAGCCAGACCTGGAACTGCCCTCTCCAGATTCTTTATCGGTGAAATAATTAAATGTTTCTATGGCTTAAGCCATTGTTAGTGGGGTTTCCTGTACTTGCAGCCAAAAGCAGCCTAGATGATATAATAGTCAGCAAGTCCCTTCCCCTTCACTCCAGGCCACAATCCCACCCCAGCTGCCTGCCAGGGCCCCGGCTTGGGGTGCTCTTACCCAACAGCCATTGATCACACACATACCCTTCTTGACCACCCCAGGCACCTGCAGGCCTCCACATGGAGCAGAAACTCCAGCCTGCCTCTGTCGGTGTGAGGTGGGATGGCCACTAACCAACCTGGGTCCACAGACTCAGACTCATTCCGTTTCCTCTGTTCGTCAGTCAGCTGTCTGCTAGACAAGCCACAAACTGTGCCTCCGTTTCCTTATCTGTAAGAGAGGGGTGATGTTTTTTTTTAAACTGCTTTATTTGCTCCTAGGATATCATAGGATTGAAACTAGTTGAGAGGACATGAGCAAAGGCATTTTGTGTATTTTAAAGTGCTCAGTATAGGGAGGGTGGGAGGGAGGGAGACGCAAGAGGGAAGAGATATGGGAACATATGTATATGTATAACTGATTCACTTTGTTATAAAGCAGAAACTAACACACTATTGTAAAGTAATTATACCCCAATAAAGATGTTAAAAAATAAATAAATAAAAATAAATAAATAAAGTTATTAAAAAAATAAATAAAAAAATAAAGTGCTCAGTAAATGTCAATGAGCGAAAAATTTTAAAAATAAATAAATAAACTCTTGAAGAAAATGTCAATTAACGTTATTATTAAAATAATATCTGGATGGGGAAGCACTTTGGAAAAAAATATAAATTGTCATGGAACTGTATACTTTAAATGGGTGAACTGTGTAGTAGGTGAATTATAGCTCAAAAAGAAATGAGTAAAAAATCATTTAATACATATGTATGTATGTATATATATATATTCATTGTTATCAAAATCATTATTGTGATGATAAAAGAAGGCTTTGGAACAGGCAGGCCTGGGTTAGAATTCTGCCTCTGCCACTTACTAGCTGTGTGACTTTAGGCAAGTCACTTACCCTCTCTGAGCCCTATTTCAGCTTTAAAATGGGGAAAATAATACCTGACTCACTGGGCTTGAAAAGGATTAAACAAGATAATGTGTGTGTTCCTGGCACAAGAATTGGAGCACAAAAAATGTCAGTTCCTCTTCTCAGGAGACCCATGCCGTCCGGCAGTGGTGTGGGTTCCCTTCAACAATCACACAAAGTCCCTGCTTCTTGTTCCAAGTACAGTTAGTGACCACTTGCATTAACAGCACTGAGGTCCTTCCAACAAGCCCCTGAATTAGCATCTCCATAGGCAGGGTCTGGGGAGCTGCCTGTTAACAAACGCAACCCTATCCCGGCTCGGCCGTAGATCCCAAGCTCTGTGTTTTACACAGACCTAGTGCCAGCTGCCCGGCCTGGCTTCCTGGCTTCTCACCACACACCCCGAGAGGAGAGCGGCAGTTGTGATCTTTCCCATTCCATGAGGCCATCTGATAGAGGAGCGGACAGAGAGTGTGTTGGGCTAGAACAGTCCCTCCAAACTTGTCAGACCGGCCCTCCCCTCTCCTCGCAGATGAGGCCTTAGAGAGCAGTAGGCCTTGAACCTCAAGAGACCCTGGGCATCCAGACCCCACTTCCAGCACTGGCACCCTTCAGACATGGCAGGTGGCCGTACAGGAAGCAGTTCTTCCAGACCTCAAGCCTCTGCAGCTAGGCAAGGCGGGAGGGACCAGAACCAAGATGGGCTTGATGTGGTGGCTACCCCAACGACGGGCACCTTGGACCTGAATGCCCAGTGGCCTGCACGAGTCCAAGTGCTTCAGCTGGGGCCACCGGGCTTCCCGCGTGGCCCCCCTCCCTCCTCACTGCTCCAATCTCCCCCTCTTCTCCCAACACCAGCAAAGCGGGTCCCTACACCACATCCATTCCCCCTTTCCCACCTCCTGGCCTTGCCCATGCTGTTCCCTGAGCCCAGCAGGCTGGGATTCCAATCTCCCTATTCAATCCCCACCTGTTTTCAAGGCCTGACTCATACTTCATCTGCTCCAAGAAGCATTCCTGGACCCCTTATCTGATGGCCTGTAGTAGTGACTGTCCTTTTCACAACTTGAAACCCGTGACCACGTTCGAGAGTATACGTTTGCTCAACTGATTCAATATAACAGAATGTATTGGGCACTTTCTCTGTACCTGGCAGCAGGACAGACATTGTGAAAGATGACAGGACCCTAACCCCCAGTGAGAATCCTGAGGATGGAACACTGTGTAGAACTTGAGCTCACTGCACCTTCCCAGCAGGCTGTGGGAGCCATCCAGACAAGAGTCCCTGCCTCCTTTCCTCATCTGCCCTGCAGTCCAACCTTTTAGAACTCAGTACCTACCGCAACGACACCCCGAGGGCCGCCCATTTTACAGATGAGGAAACTCAGGCTCAGAAACAAAGCGGCTAGCCTTGGTCACGCCACTAGGAAGTGCCTGACCCTGGATCCACAGCCAGTCTGTGTGGCCCCACAACCTACAGGAATTCCCTCTACATCACGCTACCTCTCATGTTAGGTGTCAATGACAGCATTAATTATCCCATTCGTGCTGTATCTTTTTTTTTTTTTTTTTTTTGGCCGCACCTGTTATGTGGGATCTTAATACCCCTACCAGGGATCAAAACCTCACCCCCCCCCTTCCGCATTGGAAGCACGGAGTCTTAACCGCTGGACCGCCAGGGAAGTCCCATGCTGTATCTTTCTTTCCCAGTGTTCTTCTACTTTTTCCTGGGATCTGCTCACCCTCCTCGCCCGGCATGGTGCACAAACCCCTAGTAGCTGTACATTTTCAGCTTGCTTCCTTCTTCTCTCTGGAGATCTGTCTTTGCCTTATTTCTTCTCCCACAGCCTGAGCGGCGAATTCGTTTCCAATTCCATAGCGCCACCTTGCGGCCATGGAGAAAACAGAGCTTTTTTGATCAAGTGGGCAAAGGGAAGAAGCCTCACCGCCTTCTAGGTCAGCAGATAATCTGTCAGTCACACCAACAGCAAAACCAGTCTTTCCGGCACAGCCCGCTCCACCTCCACATGGGACTCACATTTGCACTAACTCCATTACAGCCCGCCCTGCCCGTGTAGGAAATAGACACGGAAGCCTTCCCTCATCACCAGGTGGTCTCCTGTGGGTTCTGGTGTCTGCTGGGCCCAGTCCAGTACAAACCAGGGGACGCCAGCCCTTTGGTGGAGTCCCAGTGGTCTGCCAGGCCCCAGGCAGGGAAAAGGCCACCCCAGCAGAGGTGCCACACGCAGCTCTAAACTGACCAGTGGAGAGCTCATCCCTAAAACTACCCCAGAGCCCTGGAGAACTCTTTCCTCTAACTCAGAGAAAAACACGCGGAGAACAGTCCACATACTTATGACATCGTTTTAAGTGATAAATGCAGATATAAAATTGTATGTACTGGGTGATCTTTCTTCTTTTTACATAAACATTCACATGTTACAAAATTGCACTAAAAATCTGGAAGTATGTTAAATGTTAATGAGGGTTACTTGTGCGTGGTGGGATTTTTAATATACTTTTCTATATATTCCAACTTTTTCACAGTTATCCTGGAATACCTTTATCATGGGGAGGAGGGGGAGAGGGCAAGATGGAAGACATGTTTACGCTCTTTGGAAAATTGAGAACGTTTCCTGTGATGCACAGTGGAGCTGTGGTGGAGGAACTAGCCTTGAACTTGAGGCCAAAAGCCCAGGTCATCCACTCACAGGCTGGGTATCCTTGGGCAAGCCACCTCCCTAACCCCCATCTGTCCTCCATAAACTAGAAATAATTTTAGCTACCTACCTCACAGTGTTAGTCTGAGGGCTGAATGAGATCATGTATGTGAAAATACTGGTACAGAGTGAGTCTTAATGTTTTTTGAGTGAATAGTATTTTATATATTTAGTATTGAGAAGTTCAATGCGAGTGACAGAAACCCAACTTAATCCAGTTTAAGAAAGAGGACAGAATTACAAAGTTACAAAACTGAAAACACTACGGTTTCAGGCACAGCTGTATCAAGCTGTTTGAATGTTATCTTTAGAGATCTCTTTTCTCCATCTCCTTGGTTCTTCTTTCCCTTGTACTGGCTCAAATCTCAGGCAGGGTTTTCCTAGAAGTGGCAAGATGCCCTCAGCAGGCCTCAGCCCACATCTCACCTTCTCAAGTCTCCAGACCCTTAACAGGGAGAGCACTTCTATTTCCCAGGAACTCCAACAAAATTTCCTCAACGTTAATCCAAACACTGAGGTCAAGGGTCTGACTGTCAGGCCTGGGAAGTCACAAGCACTCCCCTGGGAAAGGTGGTCAGAGGCTGCCCTACTCAAACAATGTGATTATTGGGGGTGTTTACCCAAAGGAAATTTGGGGTACAATTACCACAGAAAGGAATAAACGGCAGACATCCCCAACAGACACATTCATCAATAACATAGCACAGAGGCTGCCACGGACATAGGGTCACACCTCTCTTAAGACAGAGATTCTGATAATTAGCTTTGACACTTGTGCCAAGATGCACCTTGGAATGGAAGGAGCCTGGGCTGGGAGAGGGAAGACAGGCTTTCTCCCTGCAGCCTGTCCCACGTGACCTTGAGCAAGCAGCGAAGCCTGGCTGGGTCTCGGGTTCTTCACCTGTTCAGGCAGGGCTCTGGGCTAGGATCCACACTCACACGCCTCCAGACCCAGGCAGTTAGCAAACGAGTGACGGGCCAGTCATGGGGCCACACGTGAGCACAAGTCCATTTAGAAGGCCAGGCTCCCTCCTCGTATTATGAGGGAGGCCCCGTTGTTACCAGGTCTTCTGGTCTTTCAAGGTTTTCTGTGAAACCTCCTGACTTTGCCATGTTGAAAACTAACTTAATTGCGGGGATGGTTGCACTCTTCTAGATTCACGCACGCCACTGTGAGAGCCATGGAACTGTACGCTCCAAGCGGTGAATTGGAAGGTATATGGATTACATCTCAATAGAGCTGCTATAAGCGAATTCAGAAGCTTTCTAAAATTATTCAGCCTTAAAAAGGAATGAAGTCCCGATACATGCTGCTGCGTGGAGGAACATTGAAAACATTATGCAACGTGAAAGCAGCCAGTCACAAAAGGGCACCTATCATATGATTCTGTTTATATGAAATATCCCGAACAGGCAAAAAGCATTGGTGGTTGCAAACTATTATATACAGAAGGGACAAACAACAAGGTCCTACTATAGCACAGGGAACTATATTCAATATCCTGTGATAAACCATAAGGGCAAAGAATATGAAAGAGAATGTACAGATACGTATAACTCTGTCACTTTGCCATACAGCAGAAATTAACACAATATTGTAAATCAACTATACTTCAATTAAAAAAAATAAAAAGCATTGGTGGTGATGGCCAGGGGGAGGAGGAGGGGGGCAGTGACCAGAGTTTCCTTTTGGGGCGATCAGAATGTTTTGGAACTCGATAGTGGTGATGACTGTACAACAGTGCGAACGTACTAAATGTCACTGAATTGTGCACTTTAAAATGGTTAATTCTATGTAATAGGAATTTTACCTCAATTTTTTTCAAGTTTTTAAAACATTCTGCTAGCCAAATAAAACATATCTGTGGGCTGAACTGGGCCCAGTGGTTGCCAGTTTTTAATCTCGCTAAGGTCCCTTCTAACCCTCAGATCCCATATTCCCAGGGACTAAAATGTCAGCTCCTGTCAGAGAAGCAGTGGCAGGCTGACCGCAGCTTACAGCCAAGAGGAAAGAGGCATTCTGTCTCCTCGAAGAAGAACCTCCCCAAGATAATTTGAGGCCAGAAAATAAAAGTCTGCTGGAGCTGGAACCAGGCCAGGGTTTTCGGTTTGTTCCTAACTGCCCTTTGCCACAATGAAGGGCAACGAACTGCATCTGGGTGACAGCAAATGGACCCTGTTGACACGGCCCAACTTTAATTTTTGTGAAGTTAATAATTAGGCTGTCATCCCTCCGCTCCAGAGCAATTAGTGGCCTGCAGAGGGGATGAATGGGCCCTATTATCAAGGGGAATTATAAATAGAAGGGGGCGCAGGGTGGCTCAAGCTCTGCACAGCATCACCCCTGCCCTCTCGCACACACCAGAGTCCCCACCGGCCCGACTGTGATCACTTGCCTCCAGCTGACAGCTTGAATCCCAGCTGCCATCCGAAAGGGCTCTAAATTCTGCCTCTGTCATCTGAGCCTGACTTTTTATGCTGTCCAGAGCAGGGCCCAGCAGCCCTGCTGAGCCGCAGGACAGCCGGAGTGAGATAAAGTCCTTTGTTTCGGTGGCCTCCTGACTCCGGGGTCTGGAGGCGTCTGGTGCTGGGCAGAAGGAACTGGGCTCAGCCTGACAGGCCACGGTGTTGGGGACGCTGAGTGACAGCCTGTTCAGTGCTTCCCCGGGTCAGCTCGGGATCCCAGCCAGGAGCAACGGCCCCCAAAGCCAGGGCCGGAGACAGCCCAGGTTCACACCGGTGTCCTTGCTCTGCTTCTTCCAGCATCTCAGGCAACTTCAGAGCCCTCTCTGCAAACTCTTACAAGAGACCAGAGCGAAACAGAGCTTCGTAGTTCGAGAAAAAAGCACTTGTCACTGTGAGCAACAGTTTAAAAATGCAAATACCTACAGCCAAAACCAATTATAATAATAGTTAATTATTTATATAATTACATATAGTTATATAAATAATTATATATATAAATATATATACTAATTATATAATTATTTATATAATTTTCAGTGCACCAGGCACTTTTTATATAGTAACTCACTTAAGCTTCCCCAAACAGCCCTGTGAGATAGGTACTATTATCATTCTCATCTCACAGGTTTGTAAACCAAGGCAGCAAACAGTTTCGCTAACTTGTCCAAGTCACACGGCCAGGAGGTAAAATTCAAATCCACTCTGGCTCATACTCTTACCTATTATTTCTATGGCTTATGCTTTAGTCAGTGAGTGAAACAGACCAAGGGTAGGAGACAAGAAGGAGCGGTGGGGACTGCAGTGCCCTGGAAACAGCACATTCAGACTAAGGGAGGAAGCGTCCCGCCGATGGGCTGCCTTAAAGGGATGAGGATGCGATTTTTTTCAAGAGAAGCTGGAAATCTAAATTTAACATGAAATTTGATTTTCAAATGTTGGTAACTAACTCAAAGCTTTTAAAAACACTGTGCAGACCAAACAAAGCAGCCCTTTGAGCCGCTACTTTGCAATTCTGATGCAGAGCAATGCTCCTGACTCTCTGGCCCCATCTCTGGCCTCACTGGGATTCAGTCTCAGTCAAGTACAGCCTCTTCAGTCTGTCAGGCCTCCTTCCAATTTCCAAGGAAAGAAATGGAGACAGAGACAGAGAGAGAGAGAGAAAGAGAGAGAAGTGACAACCCACAGTCCAAGGCTGGGCTCTACCAATAGCTGTGTGGCTTTGGACAAGTTACTTACCCACTCTGGGCCCTAATCTTCTCATTTGTTAAATAGAGATAATAGTTCCTGTGTCACAGGGTTATTGGGCCCTGTATGAAAAGGTTTCAGGGACCAAGCTTGATAGACTGTAAGATACCTTCTAGATGTGGGAGCCGCCTCACACAGGTGGCCTTAGCCCGTGGTCTGCCAGGACAGGTTGAAGGGAAGGACCCCCAATCCTGTGCAGCCAGCTGCCCATCTCACAGCTGCTCTCCCCACGTCCTGCTTTTCCACTCACACAGCCTGTGATGTCAGGACAAACAAACACCGTGGAGGCCACACACCCCGAGTCCCTGCTGACCTCGTCCCCATACCTCCCACGATGGAGACTGCCTGCCTGCATGGGGCAGGAGAGATTGCAGGCCAGCCTCTCACATGACACAGAACTTTAAAATTAGAGAAATGTTAAAAATGCAGAAAATGCACCACCACCCCCATCCCCATAAATAATTTCGTGCATATTCAACTAAATAATTATTTCTATACATAAAAACAGAAGTTATGTAGGGTATTTTTTTATGAAATGGGAACCAGATGCACATGGCAGCTATCTTTCTGATTTACTCTGTCTTGGACGTCTTTCCATGTTAGCATATTGCTACCATATTCTTATGAATGGTGCCACAGAATTTCATTATTTTTGAAACTAGCCCCCTGTAGGTGGACATTGCTTCCAGTTTCTTTGCAGACACAAACAGAGCGACCAAGAGCATCCCTATACCTATAGCTTTAGTCACTCGGGCCCAGGAAGGTGTAGGGGGACGGGGATGTTCATACCTGGCTAATTCTTAGATGTGGAAATGCTGAGTCAGAATGGCTGGTGAAATTAGGAGTCCTTTCATTTTCTTTGATTTATTCAAGTTATCTTAATTTTAAAATGTATTTGCTGGCCTCCCTGGTGGCGCAGTGGTTGAGAGTCCGCCTGCCGATGCAGGGGACACGGGTTCGTGCCCCGGTCCGGGAAGATCCCACATGCCGCGGAGCGGCTGGGCCCGTGAGCCATGGCCGCTGAGCCTGCGCGTCCGGAGCCTGTGCTCCGCAACGGGAGAGGTCACAACAGGGAGAGGCCCGCGTACCGCAAAAAAACAAAACAAACAAACAAACAAAAAAAAAAATGTATTTGCTAAGAAAAGTGAAGAAATTGAAAGTGGACCTCACAAACAATAAAATACATCCTCGTGACCCCCGCAGGTATCACGACTTATCACGAGGTATGTGCAGTTGCTTTATAGACTCTGGGACTAAAATTCAGAGCTTGCACTCAGGGTTAACTTTTAAAGAGCAGGAAGCCCCCTGGGGGTTTTCCTGAGTCCCCTCCAATCACTCTGGACGGGGAGGAGCCACTGTGTCCTCCCTGATGGGAGGGAGACTCAGGCCAACATGGAACACTCAATTATGGGGAAGTAATTTGTAACTGGAGCTAAACTCCAAGAAAGAATATGGTCAAGGACAGAAGAGATAGAGGGGAAAACCAATGAATCAGGAGGCCTGGGTTGGAATCTTGACTCTACATCTACTACTTGTGTGGTCCTGCGCAAGTCATGTATCCTCTCTGACCCTCAGTCTCTTCCTCTGAAAATGAATGTAGTAGTCTGACTTCATAGCACGTGAAGAATCCAGCTTGAGGCCTGGCACATAGCCAGTGTTCAAAAATCATTGGTTAAACCGGAACCCTGCAAATTCCCTCTGCAATCAATCTAACAAATTCCATCTGGGTTCACAGGGGACTACCGGAGCAATGTCATTGCATGAATTTATCCATCAATTGACTGATGAGGGCAGTAAAAATGGCTGTGACTGATTTTGATCCCAGAATAGGCTGGCTGCTTCACTGCCCCCAGGAAACACGTTGTCTTGACAGCGCCCACCACTGTTTTTTCCTTTTTTTTTTTTGGCAGGTGCCTTGGCTGGAGACGCAAGTAAAACCATGGCATGGGACTTTTGTGGGAGAAAGTACTTTTGCTTGTGCGGCCCCTTCTTCCTGACACACATCCTCATCTTCTCTCTAGCAATCTCGATCTTTCAAACCCTGATCAAAGAATTGTCTCTCCAAGAAGCCCAAACCAGCCCACCCCTCACTTTGCATTGCTTCAGCCCACAGACCTACAGTCTGTGACACACCATGTGCATGTGCACGCGTGCACACACAAACACACACACACACAAGTATGCACAATGGTCTTACAATATTCTGTGCTTGCTAAAATTCCCTGACTGCTTTATGTACCTATATCAGTTCTCCCTCACTAAAATGTAAGCTTCCAGATGAGGCATTTTCTAATTCTCAGATCTACTAAATATCATTTACTGAGTATACACCATGTACCAAGTGTTTCACCTACAGTATTCCATTTAATCTTCTCAACAACTCCATGTGACTTAAATGTCATTGTGTTCAATTTACAGATGTGGAAAATAAAAGTTCAGAGAGGCAAAGTAACTCACCCAAAATCACAGAGCTTAGCACTCAAGGTGTACAAGTCGGCACTCAACAAATAATTCTGAATGATTGAAAGAATGGATGGATGGTTAGACGGGTGTGTAGGTGAGTGGATGAATGGGGTGGACGGGTGAGTGCATAAATAGACAGCAAATCAGTGGTAGATCCGGGTTTACCTGACTCCAGTGAGGTCTTTCCATGTGAGCACAAGCGAGCTCCTACATTTAGCACCCAGAGCAGGCACAGGGCGGGGCCCAATCACTGTCAAACATTACCCCAAACACACAGCAGCAGCAGAGCACACTTGCTCCGACCAGTTTCCATAGCTACAAGGCTGGGTGTTGGATTCAGCCACAGGCAAGGGTGAACCATTAGAGTGAGGACCAAAGATTCTCCTCCCTCCCTCACGGCAAGAATGGGCTGATGAGCTGAGGTTCTGGGTGGAGGATTTGGGTGGGATTCTGGCTTACTGGGCCCCACCTGGTTAGCAAGAGGGTCCCCCTCACCAGGCCACAAGGGGGCAGCATCTCCCCGCATCCGCCTACCCCAGGCGGGCAGGGCTGGGTCAAGAGGCTGCTGCTGCTGGGTGAGCAAGTTCCACCAAGGACCCTCCTCTGGCTCCGCCCTGTAAGTTTAAGCCTGCGTGCGCTGTTAGGGTCGGGGGAACCCTGGCTGGGAGTGCTTAAGAAAACACTAGAACAACCAAAATTTCAGTGCCTGCCATTAGGGGGCAACCTAAAATGATCTCGGCAGACACGGCTCAGCCCTGAGCAGCCCTTATGAAGCCTGTGGCCCCTGCTGATGCGGGAAAGTCCCCAACATACGTCAGATGAGAAAAAGCTAAGTGCCGAACATGGGTGTAGAGCAACCTCATTTGTGTAAATTGTAAACACGTGTACATAAGTATATGTATTATTTGTGTGCTGGTCTATGCAAAAGACAATTCTTGAAGGAATCCCAAGCAGCCGTTTGAAGGCTACGTTTTTTTTGTTTTGGTCGTGTTTTTCGTTTGTTTTGCCTTTTCTTCTATATACTTCTTTTATTTCGTATGTTTATGTATTACTTATATAATACAATATATCATTAAAGAAAGTAAAGGAAACACCACACAAAAAAATCTGACAGGCAAAACCCCTCCAAATTTAAAATTTTAAACTAAATACTTTAAACTTTTTATTTTTCCACTCAAATATTATTAAATACTTTACTATTCAGACTTGAAATTCAAGAAAATATAACAAGCTTTCTTAGCAAAGAACTGAGAATTTACACTATTTAATGTAATTATTCAAATTTGTAATAAAATTTAATAGAAGTACTGAATCCTTAAGAAAGTTTCTACTTTACAAGGACACAATGCTCACTGTATTCATTCGTTCATGTTCTACTAACATCAGCTGTCGATATTTTAAAGGGAGAAATATTTATTCAAAGGAAAAGCCATGAAACAACAGCAAAAACTCTTTTGTAAGCGTGTTCGTAGCAGCTCAGTGAGGTGTCTTTAGGCAGAGTAAATTGCTGATTAGACCCGACGGCGTTAAGAACCCAATCTTTAATTTTATTCCAGTTTCAGGGATTTAGAATCCTGTGCCAATTTTAATGTTTTGGCATCCTTTCCATAACATGAAAAACGTATTCTATAAATCTAAACATTCAAGGACATTTAAAAACAAATATCAGATATCAAAACTACCAAAATTCCCCTGATTTCTAATAGACAAATCTTCCTAATGATAAAATTAAGATATATACCTGTGGAAAAGTAAAATAAACGCATCTCAACTTATAGTTACTGATGAATTGGTTTCTAATTATTCAGATAGAAATATATGCCTCAAAGGAATGCTCAATTATATTTAAGAATTATATTTAGTCATCAGTAACAATTAATGCACAAACTCAAATGTATTAAGGTGTAAATTATACTTGGTATAGAGAAATTCTAGAAAAACAAAGTCAAGTCTATTTTCTGTACTTTTCTTCCAAACTAAATAAATGACAGAAAAGAATAACATGTTCTAACCTTTCCGTTTTGGATTCATTGTCAATTTTGTACCGTTCAAAATCTTGGCTAAGGGCTTCCCTGGTGGCGCAGTGGTTGAGGGTCTGCCTGCCGATGCAGGGGACGCGGGTTCGTGCCCCGGTCCGGGAAGATCCCACATGCCGCGGAGCGGCCGGGCCCGTGAGCCATGGCCACTGAGCCTGCGCGTCCGGAGCCTGTGCTCCGCAACAGGAGAGGCCACAACACTGAGAGGCCCACGTACCGAATAAAAAAAAAAAAAAAAATCTTGGCTAAGAGACTGTAGCTTTTCTTGAAGTCTCTTTTCACATTCAACCCTTCCTCGATAAAATTTTCTCTCTTCTTCCTTTGCTTTCACAAATTTCTCTTCCATAGCCTTAAACTCATGAAGAATTAGACAGCTGACTCCACAGTACTTACAGACTTTCTTCGGGAGACATCTAGAAAATAGAACATACATTTACCAAAATGATGTTTTCTTAATTCTAAAAAATAAAGTTCACGAAAGCTATGTTTGGAAGGAGAGGCTTGTACTTTTGCTTTTCAGCCTTTCTGTGCTTTTGAAGCATTTTTTTGCCATTGGAATGTATTGATTTTTTTTTAATTAACAGGGCTTACCTGGAAATTGGGATTTGTGGAGACTTTTGTTTGCTTGTCTCCTTTTCATTTTTTACACTTTCTTGATTTTTTTTAACCTTATCGATAAGGAGGAGGAGGGTAGTTTAGGGCTTGCTACTAGCCCAGCCTCCTTAACTCCCCACACCCTACAGGCAGGAGGCCCTGCTGGCAGGACCTGGCTGCATGGTACCCTCCCTCCAGGGCAGGGTGGCAGACTCAGCCCCAGAGCACAGGGCCCAGGCACCCCAGGCTACAGGGAGGCCGGCACCATCTGATTTTCCAAGGCTGATTTTGAGGAACAAGGACAGATCCACGGGGTACTGAGGGCTTGGTGCTCAGATCCTGCTAGTAAGGCCCGCTGCCCCCAACACAGCAGGGCCTGTGAAGCGGAGCTCTGGGTGAACAGCAGGGCCCATGGAGTTATGAAAGCAGCAGGTATGTATGACCTGGGGATTTGCCAATCCAAACTGGGCTCGAGTCAACACTGTCCTAACAGTTTCAGCGGCAGATGGACCTTGTGTAGTAAAATGGTTGAGGCTTCAGAACCCAACAGACTTGACTTTGAACCTGGCTCCTGCATCTGACAGCTGGGTGACTTTGGGCAACTGACCTGACCTCTCTGGGCCTCAATTATCTCATTTGTCAAATAGCAGTTATAAGAACACTGTTATAAAAGTGAGTGTTGATCAGACTCACAGACATAGAGAACAGACTCGTGGTTGCCAAGGGGGAGGGGGGTGTGGGGAAGGGAAGGATTGGGAGTTTGGGGTTAGCAGATGCAAACTATTTTATATAGAATGGATAAACAACAAGGTCCTACTGTATAGCACAGGGAACTATATCCAATATCCTGTGATAAACCATAATGGAAACAAACATGCAAAAGAGTGTATACACGTATAACTGAATTATTTTGCTGTACAGCAGAAATTAATACAACATTATAAATCAACTATACTTCAATAAAATTTAAAAGAAACAAAAAGGGAGCATTGATGTACGTAAACCACCTAAGAAAGAGGTTGGCATATAGAAGACATTTAATGCATGGTGACCACACTCATTACCATCATTATTATCTCCTTCTCCTTTGCCTAGAAGGAAAATCAACCATAAAGCTGAATAGAATGAAAACTGAATCCAGAAAGTCTCCAGCTTGGTGACTGTCATCTGGTCCATCTCTGAACCAGATCAGTGTCTCCTCAAGAGTGCAGAGGATAGGGCTTCCCTGGTGGCGCAGTGGTTGAGAGTCCGCCTGCCGATGCAGGGGACGCGGGTTCGTGCCCCAGTCCGGGAAGATCCCACATGCCGCGGAGCGGCCGGGCCCGTGAGCCGTGGCCACTGAGCCTGTGCGTCCGGAGCCTGTGCTCGGCGACAGGAGAGGCCACAACAGTGAGAGGCCCGCGTACCGCAAAAAAAAAAAAAAGTGCAGAGGATGTTGCTCCTCTCTCAACCCTACCTGTGAAACCAAAGTCCCCACCCGGGACTCTGCCCATCCCCCCACCCCTACACTCACCACCACTCCATCCAAGGCGCAGGCTCAGCTCCCAACCCTGCAGTTCCTATTGTTCTCACTTGAAGGCAACCTTGAGCTTCAGATTTCAACCTGACCAGGAGTGTTCACCCTCCTCAATTCTCCAGCCTCCATCACCAAATCACAGACTAACAGAATCAGGCTGCTCATAACACAGAGAGAGCAATTCTAGAGACAAAGAAAAGGCGTGCTGCTTTCCACCACCTAAACACGGCACCAGCTGAAAATATAAAGGGATTTCGGCAGATAAGGAGCAAACATAAGATGGGGAGAGGGGACCTGTGTGCACCTTTGCAGACTTATCTATGAGCAATAAAAAATTACAAGCGACGTAAATGACTGCAATAGCTAGGTAAATTATAATATGTCTACTCGAATGAGCATTTAAAATTCTAATGATGAAGATAACACAGCAATGTGAGACAGTTCCCTAAGCGGAAAGAAGAATGCAATTTTTCTCTATATTTTTATTCCAGCCATCTAAAAATTATATATGCTTGTAGGGGGAAAAAGGAAACAAGAATAAATTAAAAATTAAATTGCAGAGGTGAGAGGACTAGAGGTTTCATAGAGTCTGTTTTGTATTTGTGTTGTTTATTCACTTTTTTAATATTCAGGACTGTTGACAGCTGTTGGTGGAGCATAATGTGGTAGAAAACACACAGATTCTGTAATAACACAGTCCTGACGCTTGTGCCCACTGAAGTCATGGGTCGTCCACAGTACAGACACACCTGTGGGTTAAGATACACATATTCTCCAGAGAGTGACTGAGAAACTGTTCCACTGGAGGGACGGGGCAAGCACTGGTCCAGGATTCATTAAAACACAGTAGAATATAAGAACATGTACGTTTATTAGGTTATCTCTCTTTACTATAGAAAAGCAGGATTTCAACGTGAGGGGAAGAGAATGGAAGAAAGTGGAAGGAGATACTAGACCATAATAATAATCCCTAATTTGGGCAGACCAGGTTTGTCTCAATAATGATTTGCCATTTATAAAGCGTCCCCATGTGTTACGTACCTAGCATTACACTGGGCACATCATGTATATTACCCCGTGTAACGCACTCGACAACTTCGTGAGACAGTAGGATTTACTTTCCACTTTTTATAGATGAAAACTGGAGGCTGAAGTTGCATGATTTGTTAGTGGCCAAGTCAGGATTTGAACCTGGGTCGGTCTCCCTTCCTGAAGCTTGCGCTTCACACACACACACACACACAAAACTGCTCGGAGAGGCAGACAGAGGAGACCGGAAGGGTCCCACGATGGGCAGGACCTGAGCTTGGCCTTAAGCACCAAGTAGGGGGCAAAAAGCTAAATGGAGTATAACCTTTAAAAATTGTGAATCACTATACTGTATACCTGTAACTTATATAATATTGCACAGCAACTATACTAATAAAAATTTTTATTCCAATAAAAAAAGGGGGGGCGGCAAAAAGCTTCACGAGAGACCCTTGTCTTCATCCTAATGACGACACAAATGACATCCGTGTGCCAGAAGATTCTGGACACTTTTGCTGCTGGGTGGGATCAAAGCAAAGCATTTGGCTGGCAGGAGGGGGCAAGAACATCTTCAGAAGATGCTCGTGGGTCCTAGTCTCCACGTTTGCTTGTCTCGCGTTCCCTTGCTCTGGTTTTCCTGCCTCTCAGCATCAATGGGTGAGAGGACAAAACCTGAGCGCCTGCCTGTGTGGGAAAGCACCAAGGTCAAAGAGTTGCATTCAAACCATATACCCCCAGAACTCAGGTGAGCAGAGCCTGTGAAATCAGTGTTGGCCAATCTGCAAATGGGCTAAAAGAGAGAACTTTTCATGAGACGTAATTTGGGCTGGGTTGGTTTTTAGCTAATATTTGTATGTCCGGGTAATCACAAAGGAGGCACTGTTATTGTGTCTGTTTCACAGATGAGAAATCCAGGACTGGAAGGAATTTCCCAAAGCCCCTTAGCTAGGAAAGCGTGACAGACTCCAGAGTCCAAGCTCACTGGAGCCCAAGCTCTCAACCGCTACAATATAATGCCTTCCACTGTGCCAGACTGCTTAGATGGAAAAGAGAACAAAAACTTCACAGCAACGTCTCTGCACCTCAGGCTCTTTATCTGTAAAATGGGCCAATAATAATAATAACACCTGGGACTTCCCTGGTGGCACAGTGGTTGAGAATCTGCCTGCCAATGCAGGGAGCACAGGTTCAACCCCTGGTCCGGGAAGATCCCACATGCTGTGGAGCAACTAAGCCCATGTGCCACAACTACTGAACCTGAGCTCTAGAGCCCATGAGCCACAACTACTGAGCCCGCATGCTGCAACTACTGAAGCGCACCTGCGCGCCTAGAGCCCGTGCTCCACAACAAGAGAAGCCACCGCAATGAGAAGCCCGCACACCTCAATGAAGAGTAGCCCCAGAACAGTATGGAGGTTCCTTAAAAAACTAAAAATAGAACTACCATAGACCCAGCAATCCAACTACTGGGCATATACCCTGAGAAAACCATAATTCAAAAAGAGTCATGTACCACAATGTTCATTGCAGCACTATTTACAGTAGCCAGGACATGGAAGCAACAGATGTCCATCAACAGATGAATGGATAAAGAAGATGTGGCACATATATACAATGGAATATTACTCAGCCATGAAAAGAAATGAAATTGAGTTATTTGTAATGAGGTGGATAGACCTAGAGTCTGTCATACGGAGTGAAGTAAGTCAGAAAAAGAAAAAAAAATACCTTATGCTAACACATATATATGGAATCTAAAAAAAGAAAAAAAATGGTTCTGATGAACCTAGGGGCAGGACAGGAATAAAGACACAGGACGTAGAGAATGGACTTGAGGACACGGGGATGGGGAAGGGTAAGCTGGGATGAAGTGAGAGACTGGCATGGACATATATACACTACCAAATGTAAAATAGATAGCTAGTGGGAAGCAGCCGCATAGCACAGGGAGATCAGCTCGGTGCTTTGTGACCACCTATAGGGGTGGGATAGGGAGGGTGGGAGGAAGATGCAAGAGGGAGGGAATATGGGGATATATGGATACGTATAGCTGATTCACTTTTTTATACAGCAGAAACTAACACATTATAAAGAAATTATACTCCAGTGCGCCACCAGGGAAGCCCCTCCAATAAAGATGTATAGAAAAAAGAGTGACCCCCACTCTCCACAACTAGAGAAAGCCTGTGTGCAGCAACAAAGACCCAACACAGCCAAAATAAATAAATTAAATAAATTTATAAAAATAATAATAACACCACCTACTTCAGAGGGTTGTTGTGAGAATTAAATAAGTTCCTTCATGTAAAGCAGTACATGGTCTCACTCAACAGATAGTAGTTGTTGTTTAACTATTATTGAGATTATAGAGTCAAGACTTGGAAGGACCAAAGTGACCTGGTCTGACATCCCTACAACAACTTCCAGTTGCTTAAACTGCAAAGGAATCATCCTTGCTCCATGAGGGGCTTGTTCTTTCATGAAGACATTCATGATTAGAAATGTCTTCCTAATATATTTGGCTAAATCTGGCTCCCACGACATACATCCTCCCCCAGGTCTATTTCTGCCCTGGAAGAGAGACTGAATAAAGCCAGTCTCTCGCTCCCAGCAGTGCTTCCAAGCCGAGGAGGAGCCCTGCCCTTTGTGCCCCTTCCAGGGCCCCCTCACTACTCAGCATCCCCGTCCCTAGAAGCCCAGAACAGGATGCAGCGTCCAGCTGGACCCTGCCACTTCCCTGACCTCGGCTAATATTAATGCAAAGGTGATCCCCTTTTGTCTTACATTGACAGAATGGAAGGAGAAAAGACATGGGAAGCATAATATTGAAAATAAAAAGGACAGTTGTGTTTGGAGCACTTTGTGATGTGATGAATCTCAGTTCGTGACACTTGGTGATTTCTCAGCTTCAACCCCCAACTCATTCTCCCTGACAGCCACAGCTTCCCCGGAGTGAGGTCTTTGTCCTGGTTTCTGTTCTAGGGGCTTCTGTGCAGTAACCCTCCTTTTCTAGCACACTCAGGCACTGAGAGTAACCAGGGCAAACAGGACTGGGGTCAGAGCACATTTCTGTCCAGAGGACCACGTAGCACGTGGGCCAGACCTGCCTGGAGCCCTCCTCCATCAGTGTTGATCTCTGCATCGTGTCCACACTACATCCAGGAGAGAATCAGGCTCTGGGCCAACTTCCCACAGAAGCAGAGTCGGTGTGTTAAGCATCTTTATCTCCCAGAGGCTGCAGGGAGCTGGGACCACTCAGGGAACTGTCTCCACGCCAAAGGAAGATGTTACTGGGCAGCAGGAAGGACACAGTGCAGGGTTGTTGTCTCATCAGATTCTTTTGAATGTGTGAAAGTGTCCTGGAAAGTTAAAGCTTTATTCCAAGTCTGGGCTAATTGCGTCTCCCTCTGTGCACTCATTCTCTGCCCTTACCAATTTAGACTTACCACTGCATTGCAATTGTCTGGTTACTGATCTAGATCTTTCCCTAATGCGTGAGTTCCTTGCGGGTAGGGATGCACCTCTCTTATTATTTCGATTCCCCAGGAGCTAGCACAGTGCCCAGAGATAGCAGGTGATTGTGGGTATTTGTTGAATGAATTGATTACATGAATGACCAGCACTTACCACCTGATCCACATTATTTTTTTTTTTTTTTTTTTTTTTGTCTGTATAAGGTGGCATGTGAGATTTTAGTTCCCCGACCAGGGATTAAACTCACACCCCCTGCATTGGAAGCTTGGATACCTAACCACTGGACCACCAAGGAAGTCCCCACATTGTGTACTTTCAGTGAAGATGTACAGCCATGGGTGGACTCCCAGTTTCAAGATGGTGGGGTAGGATTTTCTTCTTAGGAATCACACAAGGACAAAAAAGAAGAAACATGAACAGACTTCATTTTCAATGAAACAGGAGACAACTGTAAGACTAACCCCAATGTAGAAGAACTCAAGTACATAGAGAAATGTAAATGACCCAGCAGAGGGGAAGCAAGGCAAACTCAAGGATCTGCATGATTGGCTGGAGGGACCTACACTTTGCTCTACAGAACTCCACAAAGATTCAGGAACAGGAAGTCTCAAGCTTTCACATTAGATAGAGGCTGAACAGGGAATGAAAATAGAAAAAAAAAATTTTTAATCTCTTTAAAGAGTACACAGAGTCCATCAACTAATGAATAAACAAGATGTCATACATCCATACAATGGAATATTATTCAGCTTATCAAAAAATGAAGTACTGATTCATGCTGCAACAGAGATGAAACTTGAAAACATTGTACTAAGTGAAAGAAGCGAGACACAAAAGGTTACATATTGTATGAGTCTATTTATATAAAATGCCCAGACTAGGCAAATCTAGAGAGACAGAAAGTATATTAGTGGTTGCCAGAGGCTGAGGAGGGTGGAGGGAAAGTGACTGCTAATGGGTACAGGGCTTCTCTTTGGGGTGATGAAAATATTCTGGAATTAGAGAGAGGTGTTAGTTGTACAACCTTGTAAATATACTACAAGCAACTGAACTGCATACTTTAAAGGGATAAATTTTGTAATATGTGAATTATATCTCAATTTTTTAAAAAAGAGTACACAGAACTTCTGATCAGCTTTTTCTGATTTAAATTTGAAGTGGGAGACAAGGATCACCAGAATCTTGAAGAACATCTTGACCATGAAAGACAGAGACAAAAACATACAAAGACCATAAAGAAACTCAGAGCAGAGATAATGCAGGGCTCAGAAGAAAACTTCAAATATTTATAATTAATATGCCCTGCATGATAAGAGAAGAAAGAAATTGCTCCCATGAAGCAAGAGCACGAGTAGAGAAGCCAAAGAACAAGAAATTCTTAGAATAAAATTTTTTGTTTAATTATAGCTGAAATAAACCTTTCAATAAAAGGATTAGAAGATTAAATTGTGTGTCCTCCTGAAATACCCTCCCCCAATAAAAAGTCAAAGAGATGGCAAAAGGTGAGAAAAGATTAAGAAGAAATTATATATATATATTTTATTGGCGTATAGTTGCTTTACAATGTTGTGTTAGTTTCTGCTGTACAGCAAAGTGAATCAGTTATATGTATACATATATCCACTCATTTTTAGATTTCCTTCCCTTTTACCACAGATCCCTGAGTAGACTTCCCTATGCTATACAGTAGTTTCTCATTAGTTATGTTTTATACATAGCAGTGTATATATGCCAGTCCCAATCTCCCCATTCGTCCCACCCTCCATCTCTCCTTGGTAACCATAAGTTTGTTCTCTACATCTGTGACTCTATTTCTGCTTTGCAGATAGGTTCATCTGTACCATTTTTCTAGATTCCACATATAAGTGGTATTATATGATATTTGTTTTTCTCTTTCTGACTTACTTCACTTTGTATGACAGTCTCTAGGTCTATCCACGTCTCTGAAAATGGCACTATTTCATTCCTTTCTATGGCTGAGTAATATTCCATTGTATATATGTACCACATCTTCTTTATCCATTTCTCTGTTGATGAATGTTTAGGTGGCTTGCTTCCAAAAAAATTTTTTTTAACTTTTTTTTTAAATTATAGAATCAATTCAGGAAACCTAACATGAAATCCAAGTTATAGGCATTCCAGAAAATGAGGGCAGATAAAATGGTGAAAGGAAAATTATCATAAAAGAATAAAGAAAACTTCACAAAAATTGTAGGATATAAGTCTCTAGATTTTAAAAGCCCTCAAAGTTCCCAGCACAATAAATGAGAAAATAATCTTATGAAGGAATATCATTCTGAAACTGCAGAACAGCAAGGATAAATAAAAGATGCTGACAGCACCTACAGAGAAAAAAACTAAGTCACATACAAAAAGATCAAGAAATGAAATGGTAACCAACTTCTCAACAGCTAGAGAAAAATGGAGAATGACTTCAAAATCTTAGGAAGATTTGAATGAATTTCAACCTCTGTATCCTGCCAGACTATAAGTGAAAAGATTAAAATTAAGACATTTTAAGTATGAGAGATCTGAAGATCTGAAGAGATCTGAAGAATTCACCTCTTGTAAACCCTTTCTGAGAAAACTACTGAAGGATATTCTCCAAGAAAACAAGGGATCAAGGGGGAAAGGAACCAACACAAAAGAAAGGCAAACAGACATCCAGGAAGAAAGGCAAACAGATATCCTAGGAAGGAAGGAAGGGAAATACCAAGACAACCAACAGCTGTGCAGAAAGTTTAAGAAGCAGGAGGAGGGAAGGCTTTGAGAAAAATACTGAGCTGATGAATTCCCTAATAGGTTTGACCATATAAAAAATTATATGGGGAGGTTTACAGGTCTGTTGAAGGGCAGGACATGATTGGTCAAATATTCAAAGAAAAGTTAGCAAACAAAAATATTGTACAAGAAAGGAAATTTAATCACAGTAGACTATCAGATACAATAGCGGACAATGCTTACAAAGTCATAAAATGTAAATACTGAATAAGGATTTTATAAAATATTTAGATAATTATATTGTAGGGAAAGGGAAAGAGAAGGTATAAGTGAGCTAAAATCTTCATCTACCATGCATCAAATTAATGAATCAAGAGATAGCTTAATAGACATACTATTTAGAAACATGGAAGCAATGCCAGAATAAATAGTTAACTGGGTTGAAAGATATTCTTTCTGGGAGAAGGGGGTCAGCATCGGTTGAGTGGCCTGGACGGAGGGGGGAGGGCAAGATAATTTTGACAAAATTTTAAAAATTATCTTAAGTGCACTGACTTTGAAGTCTAGACATGATTTGACCTTGTTCTGCCATTTCCAAGCTGGATGACCTTGAGTGAGTTCTTTCCTTTCTCTGGTCTCAGTTTCTTCTGTGTTAATAATCCCTACCTAGTCCGCAACAAGGACACAATGTATTCACAGATGGTAAATAAATGGGAGATCTCTTCTCACTCCTGTTTCACATGAATGGCATCTTGTTTCTTCTAGGGGGCAGGGACTCTGCTTCTTTCATAACCCACCCACCCAGCACCCAGCAAAGTATGTGAAAAGTATATCATGTGACAAAACTGCCAAATTGAATAATTGGCTATTATGACTTATTGGTCATCTGAGAGAAAGTATTTCATTGAGGGTTAATTATAAGAAAACAAAGATATATCATTATAATAAACCATTACTACCCAGTCCTTTTCATTGCTCCCACAGAAACAGAGTTTTATGGGTTTGGATAAAATAAAAGACTGCAAAATAATCCTGTATGGCCAATAATTTCTAGCCATCCTTTTTTAATAAAAGCCCCTGTGGCCAAAGCTACTAATTATCCACCAGTCTCATTTTCCCCCATCTTCCTTTTAATCATAGAACACCCACCCAACCCTGGCTGCCCAGGTAAAGACTACATTTCCCAGCCTCCTTTGCAGCCAGGGGTGGCCCCTGACCCAGTGCTTACAATGACTTGAGAAGATGGGATGTGTGTGACTTCCATATCACTTCCTCAAAAGAAAACTGCCTACCCTCCACATCCTTTCTCTTTCCCCCATCACACAGGTTGGTTCATGGACATGATGACCAACAAGACAGAAGGAGTCTGAGGCCCCAGACGATGTAGGGGAGCAGAGCTGCCTTCCTGACCCACAGCCCAGCTACTGAGAATCCCCAGCCTGTCTTACTCAAGTGTTGACTGTGAACTCCTGGCACTGGATGTGACAGGAAAACACAAAAGTCAGTTACAAAGGGACTCCTTGCTTCATTCAGTTCTACAATCAAGCACCAAGGAAAGTTTGTCCTTAATTAAGTTGTATAGGTAATACATACACACATACCTCAAAACTCAAAATATGCAAAAATGTGTATTACGAGAAGTCTCCCTTGATTCTGTTGTGTTTCTTGTTTTGGTTTGGTTTTTGTTTTTTGTTGTTTTTTTTTGGAGGGGGGTTGTTTGTTTGTTTGTTTGCCGTGCCTCATAGCTTGTGGGATCTTAGTTCCTCCAACCAGAGATTAACCTGGGCCCTCAGCTGTGAAACCACAGAGTCCTAACCACTGGACAGTCAGGGAATTCCCAAGTCTCCCTTGATTCTAAGTTCACATGGCCAGATCCCATCCCACCCTCAGCCCCCAGGTAACTACTGTTATTGGTTTCTTGTAGATTCTTCAATAATTTCTTTATGCACGTATAAATATAGATGCTTATATTTGCTTCTTATTTACACAAAATAGTTTTCTACATTCTACACCCACCTCTCTACAGTGGTACCACTTCTGGGAATCTATTCTTAGAAAATAACTAGAAATGTTGCTGTATGACCAAAGATATTAATTGCAGCGTTATTTATAATAGTTCTAGAAAGAAAGGAGAAGAAAGAAAGAAAGAAAGAAAGAAAGAAAGAAAGAAAGAAAGAAAGAAAGAAAGAAAGAAAGAAAGAAAGAAAGAAAGAAAGAAAGGAAAAGAAAGAAAGAAAAAGAAAGAAAGAGAGAGAAAGGGAGGAAGGGAGGGAGGAAAGGAGGAAGGAAGGAAGGGAGAAACCCTTAATGCACACAAACAAGAAACTTAGCTACCAAGATTAAATTTGTAAAAAGTATTCCATGGCATGGGAAAATGCTTATGATTTTATACTAAGTGGAATAATCAGATCAGAAATACAATGTGTCTTCAGCTATGTAAAAAATACATACAGAAAATGACAGGAAAACACCACACCTCAATATCAGCAGTGCTTTTTTTCAATCGGCGCAATTATTTCTTCTTCTGCTTCTCTGTTTCCCAAAATGACAGCAATGAGCTTATAGTTCTTCTACATAATAGGGGAGGGCATAAGACAGGGGAGGGAGACATATACCCACCCACCTCCTTCCAGAGGTACCTCCAAGGTGTCTGGGCGCCTTCCCATGTCAAAGCGACCCTGAACTGGGAGGGTTAGAGTAATGGCTGGATTGCATTTTCCTTTACTCTGCTTGGAACTCCTCAGCCCCAGGCCTTGATGCTACCTTCTCCTTTGCTTCTGTTCAGCTTGCTCCCCAGATGATCTCTGGTCCCATAAAGCTGAGCTGGGAAATCACCGTTCCAGGTTAAGATAGGTGCATCAGAGACAGAGTCTTTGTACGAGTGGGTTGGAGCTTTCATTGTATCTCTCCTTTCACCCCAAGGAATGAATATTCCCCAGATAAAATGCTGCGCTATCTTCTCCTGTCAATCAAGACGTTTCTCCTTTATATGTAAGTATCATGATTTCCTTGTGGGGTACACGCTGTTCTGATTTTTGTTTTTGATCAAATGCCTGTTTGGGAAGAGATGGAAGTATTTAGTCTATCAGATTTGCACTGCTGGATTTTCTTTTTATAAGTGTAACCTTGGCAGCTGTCTTATTGTTTATCCTGTAAGATAACTCTGTCAATTAAAGTTTGATAATTTAAAAAAAAAAAAGAAATTTCTCCTTTGCCACCACCCACCTCGGCTTCCCCATCGGCCCACACCCACCAATAAGCCCCCATCCAGGTATGTCCACCCCGTATGCCAGCGCAGCATGGTTCCATGAATTTCCCACATTTTCCCATCTTTCTTTGAGTTAGGCCAGAATTTTTCCAATGCATGATTGATTATTACCTGGATTTTTTTAAAAATTAATAAGTATTGACTTTAAAGTATATTATGACAAAATACAACTAGGGTCTCAAACCCATGATTTTGGGGACATTATTGCTTGGGGCAAGGCTAAAATAAAAAAACATGTAGGTCCATTTCAATAAAAATAGTATTTCAATAAATATATTATTTACTCACTATGTTTATCTTTATTTATATACCTTTATTTATACACGATTTATCTTACCAGGTTATGGCAAACAGTGGGGTTTAGGAAACTCTACATTAGGGTATTAATATTTTTTAATGCATACCTGGAAGGGATAATTCATTATCATCCTGGAGATTCCCCACCCCAAGAGGCAGGCCTGGGCAAAGAAGCACAGACAGAAGGGGAGCCCCACTAGGGGTATATGGGAGGCCACGGTGAATATATTGTTTTCCCTCACACACCCCAGGTAAACCGCAGGGGGGCAGAATTCCACCAGGCTCTATCCGGAGCATCTTCCTGACCCGGTCCGAAAGCACCCAAAGTGGGCAGCCAAGGCGTGCCATTGTCCCCTTTCACCCAGGAGAAGGCATGAGTCTGAAAGCAACATTCTCTGGGTGGTGGAAGAAGCCCCTTCACCATGCCGCGGGGCCGGGAGCAAATCCCACTTGCTAAATGATAGACTGCATTTTTAAGTCACCTAATGAGGTCATCCAGCCCAATCCTCGTGAGATATAACATACTTTTGAAAAATCTCTCCATTTCCTGAAAGAAGAGCTGGCAAGCCAGGATCTCCCCAGCTCCTCCAAGGCAGAGGGGGTGGAAAGAGGGCTGGAAACAAAGACGGACCAAGCTAAATAGAGCAGGGCCTTTTAATCCCCCTGCACTTAAGTTTGGGACTCTCGGGCACTTGGCGCTTTTCCGGGCCGCCTAAAACGAGGGCCCTTCAGCACTCCTCACATGCGAGCAGGGGAGTACACATGGGTGGGAGTGGAACAGGGGTGGGGGGTAGGCAAGCGGCCTCCTAGACTCGAAGACTTCAGGGGATTAGGACAGTGACAGGCGTCTTCTGCAGGGAACACTGCCAGCGTCCCCACCCACGCCTCCCGGAGCCTGGGTCCAGCCTTTGCCACTACCCCAGAGCCCAGCCTCTCTGTGTGTCTCAGTTCACATCTCTAAACATTTGGGGAAGGGGGCGGAGGGCTTGGCAGGTCTGGTCCCCACCAACTGCCACCTTGCCGGCTGTGAGCAGAACAGCAGGTGGGTCCACGAGGAAGGCGCAGTTTGCCTATGTTGGCATCTGGCGGCATCACGCTGCAGCTTCCACGATATAAATACAGGGAGTGAAAATAGCTAATCCCAGATAACAGCAGTGTAATCACCCAGCGCCCGGCCTGGAATCCCGGAGAATTTGGAGGGAGCAGCTGTGGGGTCTGCCCCCTTCAGCAGCCCACTGCCCCTGGGTGGCCCGGGCTGAGAGTGTAAGCCAGCGTAAAGCTGGGGGTTGGGGTGGGGGGGCGGGGAGCAACTGGAAGACAGAGACCTGATGAAAAACACCTCTAATCGCCACTCTGTCTGGGAAGAGATGATTTTTCTAGAAGCAGCATGAAAATTCTGAGCTTGCAGCAATGAGAACCTGGTCTCCCAGTCTTAGTTGAGACATGTGATGATATACAAGGAATCATCTAGATTTGTAGTTGTTTTTTTTTTTTAAACTTCTGGGTATTATTACCATCACTGGTGTCATTATGGTCCTCCAATCTGGGAGGTCGGAGCCTCTCCCACGTCCCTCCCACATTCTGGTCCTGAGTGCCAGGGTGGTCGGTCTGTGGCCGCCAACCACAGGCTCTTGAGCTCAGATCTGACACGCTGGCTGCCCTGAGTGGTTGCCACTGAGGTTCCAAATGATGCCACCTCTGCTCCTGCGGAGACCACCGTCCGTCTGGGAGAAGCTGCTGGGCTTGCTGTTCTCAGCCATTCTGTTCAAGCAGCACATTTAATTAGGGCTGGTGGAGATGGTGTAAACAGCTCGGGCCTCCCCTGCCCGGTTCACTGTGCTCCTTGATTCTCTGCTTGATGGACAAGCAATCCCCAGCCTCCAGTCATGTCTACCCCCACATTCTCTGTGGTTCGTCCTGACTTCCCAGTTGTGTTTCTGAAGGGCCCTGCACACTCATCCCTTCTGATGGTCGTGAGGCGCTCTCCTGCTCAGACTCGGCTGCGAACAGAGCCCGGCGACCCTGGAGTCGGCTCAGGCTGGGCCGCAGTGGATGGACGCTGATGGGGGAGGCCACAGAGGGGCTCAGAAACAAGGGTGGCAGCTGGGCCTCAGAGATATGCCCTTCGTGAGTTTGGGTACATTTGATTCCTTATGGAAGCATCATGACCATCCTCTGTCTATCCAGGAAAAGCGGGGGGGGGGGGGGGGCGGGAATAGTCCAGAGTAAACCAGAAAGAATAGGAAATGGAATCATTTGTCATCTCTGCACAAACCAGGGGTGGCAGCGAACAAGACTCCTCCTGATTCGATTCTGAGAGGCTGTTCTCTGATTCTCTCGATTGGAGAATCCAACTCATTATGAATAATGTTATTTCTGTTTGGAGTTTCATGTCGCTTTATCACACAGACTTTCATATAGTCACTGCAGAAGAAAGTCACTGTGTTCTCTCCCCATAACATAATCATGAAGACCAGCCACAAATGTCTCAGTGAAGAGCAAACCCTGAGCTGTACGAGTGTCTGATCCCCCGACTCAAGGTGGCAAATGGAATAGACGGAAGGTTTGCCCACCTCAGAGCCCCCAGGCCCATGGGAGATGGAGACCCTGTCGAAAGAGGGGGCTGTGAGGCTGAAAGGCCACCAGGGCCACCACAGGAAGCTCGGCCACCAAGATCAAATTCGAAAAGAGTATTTGGTGACATGGGGAAATGCTTATAATTTTATACTAAGTGGAAAAACTGCATATTATGTGGTCTCAGTTATGTAAAATATACATGTAAAAAGATAACAAAGCCACACACCTAAATATTTTCCTGGCTTTTTAAATTTTTTTTAATTTTTTGGCCACGCCGCGCAGCATATAGGGTCTTTGTTCCCCAACCAGGGATCAAACCCGCGCCCCCCACCTTGGAAGCACGAAGTCTTAACCACTGGACCGCCTTTCCTGGCTTTTTGTTGCTTAGTAAGACTATAACTTTTTTCTTCTATTGCATGAACTCATCATGCCATGGGTTTCTCCCCAGTTTCTTTTCTAAAGAAGTAGCATTGGGCCTGAAAATCACCCGTGCATTAAAGAAACCCATGATTTCTTGGGTATGATTGTTTTGGTTAAGGCTGAGAAAAGTTTTCAAGTTAAAAAATATAAAAGAGTCAAATTAAAATATTCGATTAAAAGTAAATTAAAATTTTAAATAAAAATAATATTGGCCTAGTTGTGGCAAACAACTGATGCTTAGGAAACTCTACATTAGGGGATTAACTTTAAACAAATGTACCAGTATCTGACTTGGTGAGGGATAATTCATTTCCACTCTTGAGATTCCTGGCCCATAAAGGGTACCCACAGAAAGAATCAGAGAGAGGGACAGAGCTCCACAATGAGCATGTGGAAGGCCTGGAGGCCCCTAAACAGAGGTCAACACTCAGCTCCCTCTTCAACCCTGGGTGAATCCATGAGGCTCCTGATGGAGTTCCTTCCTGGTCCAGTTGGCTTCAACCTTGGTCCAGATACTGCTCATCTGCCACAGACCCTTGGTAACAGACCCCAGAAGACTGACATCAAAGATGACATTTGAGATCGTAACTACAGTGCATCCTAACTACATCTGAATCTCTTCCTCCTCATAATAAAAGGTTTTCCTTAGATATTTAACAGAAATGAACCCCAAACTAACAAGAGAATAAAAGGAAATGCTATTTGTTAAATGCATACAGTGTGCCAAACACTATATTAGAAACAGGATACATTTTATTTACTGCAGCCCTCACAACAACTAAGAGATGGATCTCACAGCAGACATTTGACAGATGAGAAAACTGAGCCTCAGAGAGTTTAAATAATTCATCCAAGGTTAGCCAGCTAGAAGTGGCCAAGCAAAGATTCAGACCTACTGAATCTGACACCAAGGTCTTTGCACCAAACTGCATTGCACCCTGCCTCTGAAAGGACTTACCTACGTACAGAAGGCAACGAGGAGGTAAGAGGAGGAGGGGGAACATGAGCTGAGGTTGACAAGTTTCCCAGTAGCTGACAATATTTCTCCCCAGATGTTTCAACATTGGGGAGACCCATGAGCCCAGAAAAAGAAAGTCAGAGAAGGAAAAGGAACAAAGGCTCAAAAGCAAAGGCATGGGGAAGCACTGTGGAATTAGCTTCCTGGCTCTGCACTTGTTGGGCCACTGCCTACTGGCCAGTATGTAAATGTGGGTTTCACCCCATATGAAATCAACAGACCCAGGTCTTCCATCTCTGCCAGACAGGCAACTCCAGCTGTAATCTAATCACACCCCTTAGAGCCCCAGCCAGCAATCTCTTTCCCTCACCCTGTCACACATGCCATCACGTTGCATCACTGATTCCCCTCACACGCACAGCCCCGGCAGGACACTGGGACCTGTCTTGGCCACACATCCACAGATCGGCAGGGTCAGCCCTGGTTCTGCACAGTGCACCAAGGCCAAAATAAGAGTGAGACACAGAGGGGCCCCTGCGGGTGGCAGGCCTGGCTGGCCGAGGGAGGCCAAGGCTTGGAGGCTTGCTCTTAACTAAGTTCCTTGCTACTGCCCACTGTGGATCTGCTCATGGAAAGTTATTAGGGATAAAAATGAAAGAAAAGAAAGGATCCAGGCATGATTCCTGAAATGCAATTATTTTTTTTAAAGGAGTGAGAAAAAGTATAATAAAAACTCATCTGATGGTCCAGATTTATTTGACTGCTGTAATGAACCGTGTACCATTAACTGGCCTGATGCTTGGACAGTCACAGAAGGGACTGCCTGATGCAAACTGCTTTGACACCATCACCCCGGGCTTGGAGTCAGCATGGGCTCATCTTCCCAACGATTTCAGATGCCTCTGGAAATTTCAGGATGAGGATCAAGGAGAAATGGACTTTAGCACTTTTCATTTATATTGGGTCCCATGTTTCCACGTAGCTTATCTCCTTTGCTTCTATGGTAATCTGTGAGGCAAGTAAGCCCACTGTTATTGTCTTTTCTTTTCTTTTTTTTTTTTTTTGGCTACACCACACGGCTTGCAGGATCTTAGTTCCCTGACCAGGGACTGAACTTGGGCCCCCGGCAGTGAAAGCTCAGAGTCCTAACCAATGGACCACCAGGGAATTCCCTTATTGTCTTCTTTTAACTAATGAGGAAAGGAAAGCCCAGCGGCCCCACAGTCCTACAAGTACTTTGTGACAGAACTGAGACCGGAACTAAAATCTGGAAGAGTGAACTCGCATTACCAGTTATAGGAAACTAGGTCATTGAGACCACCTGCCATTCTACTGAGGCTAATTAGCAATGCTGCAGAACCAGCAAATTCTAAATGAACAAGTGGAAGAAATTTATGAATTTTCTTGTAATATATAAAGAAGAGAAATATGGCTAATCTCCGTCTGTCACTTTCCCTGGCACATTTAAAATTGGAAGATTATTAATAGACTCAAAGGCAGTAACAAGATTACCCTGCCCCTCTTCTTGGTAAATGTAAAAACAAAGTATTATTTTTTATTATTACTATTAGTCCTATATAGTGACTGCTTTGCCTCAGGTGGGAGGATTTATCACTAAAGCATGCAAAGGTAGAATAAACTGAAAGAAAAATCTATATGTGCTTTTTTTTAGAAGTGGTTTCACTGTAAGAATTTTGTCTGCCAGAGTATCTTTTGAGACAGAAAAGGGGTAAATCCAGTGAAATATATTGTCAGCTTAAGTTGTTGTTGTTGTTTATAAACACTTGTTTATGTTTTTAATAAAACTGAAGATTATTCAAAGTAAAAAGCAAAACAAAAAAACAAACAAAAAACTCGCTTACCATTCTTTGAGCTGCTTTAAGGCCTGGGGGCAATTGCTAATTCTGCAAGTGGTGGCTGAGAGGCTGAGTGGTACTTCTGACAGCCTCAAAGGGAAAAGGGGGCAGAGAGGGAATCTGAGGCCCACCAAGAGTAGGATTGGGACTTGCCTTGGATTGGAACTCCAAGGGGATGCTCTCTACAAGTAGTGTGAACCAGAAGTAGACAGGCCCTTGCAGAGACTACAGCTCAGCTTTAGGTATTCCAAAGCCCTGAAGTTAGATTTAAGTAATCCTTGATTGTTGGTGGCCCAGGAACCTGGCAGAAGCAAACACAAACCTTCTCAGAAGGAAAATAATAGGTCTCAAACCGATTCTGCAAGCAATTTTGCAAAAACAATACCCAACACACAATAAAAAATACTAAGGCATAAAGGACACAAAGCAGTATTTTAAAAAAAAGAAAAACATAGGAAAATCAACGAACAATAGAAACAGACCCACATAAGCTCTAGATATTCCCATTAAAGTAACTATGCTTACCACATTCTAAGAAATAAAAGAAGTAAAACATAAAACTGAGAATTTTGGCAGAGAACTGAACTCTATAAACAGAACCAAACAGATATGTTAGAAATGAAAAACATGATAACTAAAATTAACAACTCAAAGGATGGTTTTAGTTTAAAAAAAAAATTGGTGAACTATGTTAGGTCAGAAGAAATTACCAGAAAACAGTAGGAAAGACAAAAGGATAGCAATACGGAAGGTAGGGCAAGAGACGTAAAAGCCAGTGAGATCTCACATGTGTGTTATTAAGAGCCCAGGGAGAAGAGAGAGGGAAAATGTCAGGAGCAATATTTGAAGAGATAACAGCTGAGAATTTTCCCAAAGTGATCAAAGACATCATCATACCACAAATTCAAGAAGCCTTATACAAATCCCAAGCAGGATAAATAAAAAGAGGTCCACACTTAGGCACATTTCTTTTAAAAGACTGCTGAAAACCAAAAATGAAGAGAAAATCTTAAAAGCAGCTAGAGGGGCAAAAAAGATGGATTACCTAAAAGAAAGGAGCTGGAATCAGGCATTCAGCTGACCTTCCATCAGCAACAATGGAAACCAGAAGGCAATAAGACTGCATCTTCAATCGGTCAAAAGAACTCAAGTCCCCATCTACAAATCTAGTTCTCTTTCTGCTATACTATGCTGCCACCCAAGCTTTCATTTCTTAGTGGCTTCTAGAGCTAGACAAACCTGAGTTCAAATGCTAGCCATTTGATGCCAAGCCTCTGCTATCTTTCCGTACAACACGGAAGAGAAAAATTTAATAGAAGATGTATAAGCATCTGGTACTTAACAGCTCAACACAATTGAAACCCTGCTCCCTCATTTTTTTTTGTTTCTCCCTGAGACTCTGATATCCCCTCAAATAAGCATCATTGATACATTTTGTTCCCCTTCTCTCATTTTTTCTTGTACAGTTCAAGTCCTTGTGATTTACACGTATTTAAATTTTCTTAGAGAATGGTCGCTTTCTCTCACCATCCTGAGTGGTATTTCTTCTTGAGCTCTCCCTATCTGTCCTGTCTGGATCACTCGATTACAGCCCCTCTAAGGCAGAGCTCATCGCTCTGGCCATCCCACCTCCTGACTGCCACACATGTAAGGCTGATGACCACCTGTCTTTTCTGCAGTGATGCATCAGATACCTGACTGCCTTAAGGTTGCAGTGTAGCTATATTCTGGGAGACCAAAAGCATGAACTTGAGCATGGCAAACCTAGAGCTCCAGGAAGACAGTAGTTCCTTACTCAATCACATGACAGTAAGACACCAGTTAACAGTTAGTGAGAACCTACCACGGATCAGGCGTTGCACTGAGCACGGCCGATGCAGAGGTAAGATCTGGTGCCCACCCCCAAGACACTCCCAGTCCACTGAGGAACAAACCATTTCAACAAGTACCAAAATAAGGCGTGATGGAGTTAGAAGGAGGGGAAAACTAACTTGAGCAAAGAAAAGACTAGTCCTGAGACCTCTTGTCTTTCTCTCTGCTTAATCTCATCCACTGCCATGGTTTTAATTACCATCTGTACACTGGTGGACTCCACATCTGTACAACTCCAGACCCAGAAGACAACTGCCCATTAGAAACCTGGATGTCTATAAGAATCTAAGACTTAACACATTTATAAGAGAGCTATTGAGTTCCTGCTTCATATCCCTCACCCCACTCACACACACACACACACACACACACACACACACAAGCCTGATTTTCTTCAAGTCTTCCGCACCCCCAGAGATGATGCTAGTTACCTAAATCAGGCACTTAAGTACTGAGGTGTTATTCTCAATTCTCCCTTTCCTTCATTCTCCCCAAATCCCATCAACACAGGATTGGGCTCTACTTCTAAAATGATCTTATGTATGAGTTTGAGTCCATGAGTTCATTTTCTTCCACCAGAATGTCATCTTCCTAAACGCAGGAACTTTGTTGTTCTTTTGGTTTTTGTGTGGTTTATTTTTACTACTGCATCTCAACGGTGGAACAGTGACTGTCGCTGAACAGGTCTTCAATAAATGTGTGTTACCAGCTAAGAATGTCAGGGAGGGTGTCAGCGGGGAGGTGATATTTGAGCTGGGTCATGAAATATAAGTGTCACCTACTGGAGAAGGAGGAAGGGAACGCCTGGAAGAGGAAACAGTGTGAGCAAAGACAGAGAAGCAATAAAAAGGGCAAAGTATCTGAGAGGCCCAGACCCAGAAGTCAGGCATGTTGTGTTCAAATTCTAGCTCGGCCCCTAGCTCTGTAACCTTTTGAAAAGTGGTTTCCCGATCTGAGAAAAAGGGAATTATTTCTAGTACATTCTTCGTAGGACTGTGCGGGGAATTAAGTGAGAATGGGCAAAGCACACTGTGAGTATGCCATGAGTGGTAATGTTATTAATACGAATTAATAATAATTACACATGTATAATGAGTCACAGTTTTAATCATTTGATGTGGCTAGAATGTGGGGTGCATGAGAAGTTTCTGGGAGATGTGACTAGATGGTCAGGTTGGAGTCAGAACACTTGAGGTCAGGGGACCCTCAAAATCAGGTAGCAGCAGTGGCCAAGTGACCACAGCTCTGCAAATTGTTCTGTCACTCAAAGCATTAGGGGATCAGCAAACTCTCACCTGAAAGCGTCCTTCTGCTCTGACGCAAGCTAAACAGCAGTCAGCTAACATAGGCAATTCTCAGTGATGACAGTGGCGTATTAGTTGTCTATGGCTGCGTAACAAATTATCCCAAATCTTGGCAGCTTAGAAAACAATGAACATTTATTATGTCATACAGTTTCTGTGGGTCAGGAATACAGGAACAACTTAGCAGGGTCGTTCTGGCTTGGGGGTCTCTCGTGAGGTTGAAGTCAGTTACAGTCATCTGAAGGCTTAACTGGGGCTGGAAGGTTCACTTTTAAGACTTTTCACCCGGTTGGCAAGTTCATGGCTGTTGGCAGGAGGCCTTAGTTACTTGCCACATAGACCACAGGGCTGCTTGAGTGTCCTTACACTATGGCAACTAGTTTCCCTCAGAGCAAGTGGTCTGAAAGAGAGCAAGCAGAAAGTCACAATGTCTTTCATGACCTAGCACCAGAGGTCATATCATCATTTCTAAATACCTTATGGGTTACCAGCTCAGCCCTACTCATTGTGAGAGGGACTGGGGGCCTCAGTTCTTCCCCACTTGGCCTCTTATCCTTCCAGAATACCAGGAAGCAATGATCATTGAGGGCCATCTTGGGAACTGGTTACCACAGCTGGCTAGAATGGAACTGAATTTTTCCTTACTTCCCAATAGATGGAAACAAATAACAATGCTGGAAGAAAAAGTACAAAAATAAAAAGCAGAACAGGACTGCTGAAGGAATAAAGTAATAATAATAGTATAATAATAACAATAATAGCTACTGTTTACTGAGTGCTCCCCTTATATTGAACAAAGACCAAGACCTTTCCACGCTCCATCACAGCAGTTGACAAACTATGGTCTGTGGGTCAAATCTGGCCCACAAACAGGTTTTGGGAAGAAAGTCTTAATGGAACTCAGCCACACCCATTCGAATATGTACTGTCTATGGCTGCTTTCACCTACAACAGCAGCTGAGCAGTTGTAACAGAAACCTTATGGTCTAGAAAACCAAAAATATTTACTATCTGGCCCTTTAGAGAAAAAGTTTACCAACCTGGGCTCTATCTCATTAAAACCTCATAAAAACCCCATGAGGTTGAAAACAATTGTTTAAAAAATTTAAAAACCCATGAAGTAAGTGATATTACTTTCCCCATTTTATAGATGAAGAAATGGAGCATCAGATGTTAAGTGACTTGCCCAAGATGGTATTTATTGCAAGGTTCCTATCAGGGAGCCCGATCTCACGGTCTGGGTTACACTGGGCTAGGACTCTCGGAGACGCTGGCTTTTCTAAGGAGCCATGTGACCTTGAGCAATTACTTAATGTCTTGCTCCTCATTTTTCTCTGCTAGGGATAGATTTTAAAATGTCTGTCCATGGGGAGTGGGAAGGGTAAGCTGGGACGAAGTGAGAGAGTGGCATGGACATATATACACTACCAAATGTAAAATAGATAGCTAGTGGGAAGCAGCCGCGTAGCACAGGGAGATCAGCTCGGTGCTTTGTGACCACCTAGAGGGGTGGGATAGGGAGGGTGGGAGGGAGGGAGACGCAAGAGGGAAGAGATATGGGGATATATGTATATGTATAGCTGATTCACTTTGTTATAAAGCAGAAACCAGCACAACATTGTAAAGCAATTATACTCCAATAAAGATGTTAAAAATAAATAAATAAAATGTCTGTCCAACCATTTTACGGGAAGGTCAAATGATAAATATAAAAGTGGAATGAAAAAAGAGCAAACACTTCAACAAAAAGAATTAGTATCCTTAGCATGTGATGCTAAGGCTTACAAAGAGAAAGAGCTCTGGGAGAAACTCCTAGAGGAGAAGTAGCTCAGTTATCCCTGCAACACAGACCACCCAAAACATAATGGCTTAAAGCAACAACAATTTATTACTTTTCATGACTTTGTAGGTTGGCTGGGTGGTTCCTTTGCTCGTTCCCCCTGAACTCACTTATGCAGCTGCATTCAGCTAGAGCAGCAGTTCTCAACTAGGGGTGATCTTTCCACCCAGGGGACACTTAGGAATGTCTGGAGACATTGTTGGTGGGTGCTACTTTCATCTAGCAGGTAGAGGCCAGAGACAATGCAAAACATCCTGTGGTACGCAGGAACCAAATATCAATAGTGCTGAGGTTGAGAAACCCAAACTAGAGAGTCACCTGAGCCAGGAAATTCAAGATGCCCTCACTCACATGTCTGGCATTGGTGCTGGCAGCTGGCTAGGGGCTTCAGCTCTCCCTCACATGGCCTGTCATCCTCCAGGAGGCCAGCCCAACCTCCTTCCATCATGGTCTCAGGGCAGAGTGCCAAAAAGGCCAGGGTGGGGCTTCCCTGGTGGCGCAGTGGTTGAGAGTCCGCCTGCCGATGCAGGGGACGCGGGTTCGTGCCCCGGTCCGGGAAGATCCCACATGCCGCTGAGCAGCTGGGCCCGTGAGCCATGGCCGCTGAGCCTGCGCGTCCGAAGCCTGTGCTCCGCAACGGGGGAGGCCACAACAGTGACAGGCCCGCGTACCGCAAAAAAAAAAAAGAATCCCTGGTTAAAGGGAGCAACCAGATGAGACAAATGTACATGCCCAGGACACTGGCTCGAAAGATGGTAGAGGTCAAAGTATCCCTCCCCCACTCCACCTCGCCTCTCCCTGGTCTCTGGTCATTCACCTGAACACAGAACTCTCTCCTTCATAATGGAGTTTAGTAGAAATAATCCTTTTACTCCCAAGAGAATCGTGCCATCTGTCAAGGGGGCAGGAACATGAGCAGCTATTATTGCACAACAGAGTCTACAGGCCGGGCAGAGAGGAAGCTGGGAAGGCAGCCAGCCCTCCTTGGGAGCTGGACTGGAAGAACCAGAGGGCTCTTTTATTTTTGTTTTTGCTACTAAAGATACTAGCAGAGGGACTTCCCTGGTGATCCAGTGATTAAGAATCTGCCTTTCAATGCAGGGGACATGGGTTCGATCCCTGGTTGGCGAACTAAGATCCCACATGCCACGGGGCAACTAAACCTGCGTGCCACAACTACTGAGCCCACGCAACACAACTAGAGAGAAGCCTGTGCACCACAACGAGAGATCCCACATGCCGCAACTAACACCCTATGCAGCCATAAATAAATAAATAAATATTATTTAAAAGATACTAGCTGAAATAAATGAGGTTGGGGGGGGGCTTCCCTGGTGGCGCAGTGGTTAAGAATCCGCCTGCCAATGAAGGGGACACAGGGTCGAGCCCTTGCCCGGGAAGACCCCACATGCCGCAGAGCAACTAAGCTCGTGTGCCACAACTACTGAGCCTGCACTCTAGAGCCTGTGAGCCACAGCTACTGAGCCCAGGTGCCACAACTACTGAAGCCCGCAGGCCTGGGACTGGGCTCCGCAACAAGAGAAGCCACTGCAATGAGGAGCCCGCGCACCACAACTAGAGAAAGCCCGCAGGCAGCAACGAAAACCCAACATAGCCAAAAATAAAAACAAATAAATAAATAAGTTTATTTTTTTTAAAAAAGAAAGAAATGGGAGGGAAGTTCATATTAAATAAAATGGTTTTTTAAGGCTAAAAAAATTACTAGCAGAGCCCATTTAGAGTTTTTTTTTGTGGTACGCAGGCCTCTCACTGTTGTGGCCTCTCCCATTGCGGAGCACAGGCTCCGGACGCGCAGGCTCAGTGGCCATGGCTCACGGGCCCAGCCGCTCCACGGCATGTGGGATCTTCCCGGACCGGGGCACGAACCCGTGTCCCTTGCATCGGCAGGGGGACTCTCAACCACTGCGCCACCAGGGAAGCTCTGGAATCTTTTTTAAAAAGTGATACAAATGAACTTATTTACAAAACAGAAATAGACCCACAGACATAGAAAACAAACTTATGGTTACCAAAGGGGAAGGGGGAGGAGAGAGGGATAAATTAGGAGTTTTGCCATACACCTGAAACAACACTGTAAATCAACTCTACTTCAATAAAAATAAAAGAAAAGAATAAATAAATTTTTTAAAAGAAGCAGAATGGGACAACACTGCTACCGGTGACTGCCAGCAGAAAGCACGCAGGGTGCAATAAGAACCCCTGTCTTTCAAACCACCTCCACCTCCACACACACACACCCACACACACACACACACACACACACACACACACACACACACAGTGCTCTGCAGCCTTCAGGCAAAACCAGAGGCAGGACACAGTCAAGTTCCCAAGCTCCCCTTGTGTCCCATCTGATAACTATGCCTCTGGTTTTTTGCTTTTGTGTATTCTGGAAATTACTGAGACAGCTTGTGAGCTGAATACCTCAAGAGTGCTACACAGGGGAACACTGAAGGCTGCGCTGTCCCTGTGTACCAAGGAGCCTCTGGCTGGAGGGGAAACTGCAAGAACAGGGTCTCTGCCACCTCCCGCTCCAGGAACCCTCCCGCCCAGGGCCAGATGGGTCCTCAAGCTCTTGATGGACGAGGGAGATGTGTGACCCCCGACAGTGGCCACTCCATTCCAGACAACATGAACTTTTCCTGATTCTTAGATAAACCACATGATCCAACAAAAGGAACCATCTTTGTTCAGCACAAAAATGGCTCAGCAGCCTGAGATATTCACCATCTCCAAGGCAGGGACTAAATGGGCCACCGGAGGGCGGGGGCACAGATTTGGGAGAGGAGGAGGTCGGAGGACTTTACTGGCATTAAAGTAATCTTTCTGATCATTGGCCCGATCTTTGCACTGTAGAGGCAGCTTGCCAAGTTAGCGAGGCCCTCTCACTGGAGTTATGCCGGCAAGAGGCAAGACACTAACAACCAATTGCTGGGGCATTTAGGAACTAGACAGAGAATTTCAACACAGCGGTTTCCAAACAGAAGCCACCATGAAGACAGGAGGACTCCCCTGCACTCAGTCCTTCTATTTTATGAATTGGGATTCTTCATAAAATGATCATTTTCAATAAAGGTTCCATTGCTTTAGAACAAAACTTTGAAAACAACTGAACTGGATGACTGCTAAGGTTCCTTCCAACTTTCAGACTCCTCGTTCTGGGTATTAAGTATCTGGGTGCCCAGAATAGTTGATCATACCTGAACCATAATCAACCTCCTTATAATAATCTCTAATATATGAATATAAACTATCCTACAGCATAAACAACCCAACATGACACTGATTTCACCTTCCACTGAAAAAGTTAAGTTCAACCTCCTTGGCTTGAACAGGGGTGGCAGAGCTGCTTCAATATTTACCTTTTACTCTTTGTCGCTATGAGAAAATGGTGATGACATCTTTTTGGCCAGATGGAACTGATGGGAGATTTATGGAGCAGCTGAGAACTGTCAAAGCCAGGCCAGGCCGATCCCACAAGACAATGACCATGGCCTTTTCATCAAGGAGCACGTTGCTTTCTGGAATCCACTAACACAAGAGGTTCATATCTACCCAGTCATCAGCAAGATTATCCCAACACCCCACCAGCTGCCGCCACCCAATCCGGGGGCCTCCGTTCCTGCTCTTGAGGGATGACATGTGAGTGCACAGGACTTACCCCTCACCCATCATCACACCACACCACCCCCGCCCCAGTCTGGCACCCACAGCCCTCCCAGAGTGGGAAACTTCATCCAATGCCTTCTCCGTTACAGAGATTTCAGAAATTAGTCACAGAAAGGAGGGAGGGAAGACAGTGGAGGTTTCCTGAAGGAACCAGTAACAAGATCTGGGCTGTTTCACCTCGAGGTCACAACAGCTCAGACTGTCCCTGAGTTAGCACTGAGTGGTCAAGAATGAAATCAACCTCTGCAAACCCTCCACTGACTTGTCCACCATCTACTTTGTACAAAGAGCTTCCTTAAGGTGGGGCCTCCAGCAGATGGGCCTCCCCATTCACTGAGCCTTTCTCTTTGGAAATTTTGATCCTTTCCCCACCGCCAGCCTCAGAAGATGGTCCCAGTGCCCACCCATTATCAGAAAGAGGCGAAGGAATTGGAGACTAGAGTCCAGCATTTGTTTGAAACAAGGGTTTAGATGAGCTTCCCATCCTTATCTTGTAAAGATACACGCAGGGACTCCTGTGGCTTTGGTGACCATATGCCCTACTCCGCATAGGACAGTCCCAGTTTGTTCCTCTTGTTGTCCCAGAATTGTCACTGATATCACTGCCTTTCACTCTCAGAAGTCCCTGTTTGGACAATAAACTAGGCAGTCCCTCTACCTTTGGCCCGGTCACCACCTATGCTTTTCAGTAAGAATCTGGAAAGCCACAGGTAGCCCGGCAAGCCAAGAGATGTGGGGATTAAAAAAAAAGCCAGAGATAACATATATTTCAAAAATAAATTTTAAAAAGCCAAAGAGCGGCGATGTTCGTTAGTTTGTAACAGGGAAACATGGAAACAATCCAAATGTCTATCGATAGGAAATGGTTTAATCAATCAAGGCTTGTAATATGGAATACTCTTCATCAATTTAAAAGAAAAAGGTGGATCGATATATACTAACATGGAACGATCTCCAAGGCAGCTTGGTCAGAGAAAACTAGCAAATGGTTGATCAATGCCACAGGAATGATCCCAGTTGTCTTTTCTTTGTCCTTGTGAGTATAGATGTATGAAAGGTCTAGAACAACACCGTCTAATAGGAATATAATGTGAGCCACTATGTAATTTAAAATTTTCAAGATCCATGTTTTTACAAAGTGAAATTTATCTTATGGAACCCAATGTATCCAAAATATGATGTAAATCAATATAGAAAAGTATTAATCTTATTTTACTTATTTTGTGCTAAATCCTCAACATCGCACTTACGGCAATCTCAATTCTTAGGACCCACATTTCAAGGGCTCAGAAGCCACACGTGGCTTACGGTTACGGTATTATTCAACAGCTCAGGGCTAGAAGGACGCATACCAGGTAACAAGTTATCTCTGGAGAGGGAAGTGGGATTAGGAAAATGGAGTGATTTGTCTAGGATTTTGAAATTTTTACAATGAGGATATAGTCACTACTTACATAATTTTATAAAACAACAAGAACTGGAAATTTTTAAAAATAAGGAGCCAGAACATGAGATGTGAAACTAACAAAATCTATGAATGAGCTTTGTGGAAACACAGTATTAAAATCAATGCATCAAAAATAAATAAGTAAGAATAAAATCAATTCATCAGCCAAAGAGTGTGCATTTTTGTTAAGTTTGGCCACAGCCAGCCTCAAGAGCCATGGGGCTGCACCAGCCTGCCCAGCCACTGAAAGCCAGCTTCCTGAGGGCCGCCTTGCTTGTTCTCTACCTAGAAACGGGAACCACGGTGCATCCCTGAGGAGTCTGTCACATCAGAGAGACAGGACACTGCTCTCAAATACTTAGACTGAAGCTCTGTCAATGTGCACACAGGAAAACCTGTGCGATCAAAATAGCCTGGGGAGCCTGTTTAAAGAGCAGACTCTCGAGGCCCGCAAAATAGGTGTTTCTGAGGTGGGGCCCAAGAATCTGTAATATACAAGAACTCCAGGGGATTCCTAAGCCCAACTAGGATACAAAGGAACATCCTTCTCTTCTAGCTAACTTTGCACTGCCAGATTCCTGGCTAGAATCTGATTCCATCTAGAATCGTGCTGCCAAAAACTGGTGGAAGATAGGAAGTCCACTCAGAACTCCCCTGCCCCACCCTACAGGAAGATGATCTTCTTTCACTGTACGTACTGAATGATGCTTAAAGACCCCGCAACTTAGAAACAGGCCATCTCTTGGTGAAGACTGCCTTGTCCAGAATTAGCCCTGCTTCTAACGCTGCAAATCAAAGACTCAGGCTGGTGGACCAAGGCCTGCCCTGAGCCCCTGTTCCTATTGGGGGAATGCAAAAGGTGTTTCTTTCTACTTCCACCATCCAGGAGACTGGGACATCCGGGTGGAAGGTTTTCCCTTAAGGTGAGACCTTGTGTCTATTTGGTTTTTGTTGTTGTTTTTTACATCCTTTTCTTTCCTTCTCTTAAAACAAACCAAACATGCAATTCACTGTTTAAAAGGGGTGGAGGGCGCGTGGAAGCAATTTCTTTTTTTTTTTTTTTCCCATTTTAAAAAGCTTTATTGGATAGTGCTTGTTTAGAACATTTACATTTAATGTAATTACGGATACAGTTAAGATTAAATCTACCACCATGCTATTTGTTTCCTAATTATACCATTTCTTTATTTTTTGCCTCTCTTTTCCTGCCCTCCTTTTCATTAATGGAGTATTTTTAATGATCTCATTATTTACTCTGCTACTGGCTTACTGACTATCCCTCTTTGCTTTACATTTGTAGCTGTTGCTCTAGGGTTTATACTAAATATCTCCAAATACTATTATACCTCTTCATGTATAGTGTAGGAACATTACAACAGCAAAGTTTTTTCCCTCTTCCTATCCTTTGTACTAACTGTTGTACATTTTATTTTTGTGTTATTATTCATGGCATTTCCATAATCGTTCAAATGTATTTTTTTAATAAATTTATTTTATTTCTTTATTTTTGGCTGTATTGGGTCTTTGTTGCTGCGCGTGGGCTTTCTCTAGTTGTGGCGAGTGGGGGCTATTCTTCATTGCGGTGCGTGGGCTTCTCACTGCAGTGGCTTCTCTTGCTGCGGAGCACGGGCTCTAGACACGCGGGCTTCAGTAGTTGTGGCACGTGGGCTTCAGTAGTTGTGGCTCGCGGGCTCTAGAGCGCAGGCGCAGTGGCTTAGTTGCTCTGTGGCATGTGGGATCTTCCCGGACCAGGGCTCGAACCCACGTCCCTTGCATTGGCAGGCGTATTTTCAACCACTGCGCCACCAGGGAAGCCCCAAGTCTTCCTAGCATCTCAAGCTCAGGAACTTGTGGTCCACAAGTCTCTATTTGCAGTGGTTGGTATTCATATAGAGCTTCCTCAAGCTTTTGAGTGGGTGCTAATGAAATATATTGACCCATTTTGATGTCTGTGGAAAATGTCACTGGTTTTATAGGTTTAGGTTTTTCAAGTTGCATTTCCAACTGGGTAGATCTATGTTTATGCTGAGCCAAAAGCAGAGCAACAGGGAGATCAGAACTCTCCAGTTCATCTAAAAAAGCCTGCTTATTCTTCCTTTTTAGAATCTGCTGCAGTTGTTCTTCTTTTTGTATAAATAGTCTTCTTTGTTCATTTTCCTGTCGTTCTACCTCTAAAGCTTCTTCCAATTCCTCCTGTTCCCCAGTCGGCTTTAACTTATTTTTCTGAATGACATCTTTGTTTTCCTTTTGGTCTATCTCCATTTTCTTTTTGGTGTTGTCCAAATCCACGTTGTTGGTCAGGTTGAAAACAATTTCCTCCACTTCTTCCAGGAAATCATTATATTCTCTTAGACTAGGAAAGTCTTCTTCCCTTTTATTGTATATCTTTAGCACGTTTTTCTGAATCTCAATTTCCTGTCAACAGTAGGATCTTCAAAGAGTTGTACCCTGAAGTTGCTCCTTCTAAGTGGAGTGCCACACTCAGGGCAGTTTCCAGCTCCTCTCACAAACCTCTCCCCGCCCCCCGGGGAGGCAATTTCTTCAAAGGCATATTCCCAATAGTGAAAAGTTATTGCTTACCTGTGTATAATATCTTTCTCCTGGTTTCTGGTTATTCTGGTCAATAACCTGAAATTGACAGGTGTGATTATCCTCATTAAAAAAAAAAAAAAAGACAGGAGGTTAAGCGAGTTGGGGACGTGTGGGGAGGGAGAAATTAACCTTTACCCTCCCTGTTTGGTCTTGAGCTAGGTAGTGAATACAGAGGGTCACGGTTCATTTTCACAACAACAACGAGAAGCTGTATAGTTACTCTTCCCATCTTCACAACTAAGGGAAGGAGTTGGCTGGCTCGCAAAGCTAGTGAGAGGCAGATTATCCACTGGACTCCTCCGCTGGAGCTCGAGCCCCTGCTTCACACAGAAGAGTTCCCTCTGACATAGAATGATTTACTGCCTACTTCACCCCCACTCAGCCACTTTTAGCCGATTAAAAGAAAGGCCCTCTCACCATAGTTAAACAAGTAGATGAACGTTTTCATCAAAGCTAAATGTCCTTTAATCACCTGATGCCCACTCTCCGATTGGGATTGACATGTATACACTGATGTGTATAAAACTGATGACTAATAAGAACCTGCTGTATAAAAAAATAAATAAAATAAGATTCAAAAATTAGAAAAAACAGAAGTAATCACAATGTCAAGTATGTGATACCTTTCACTTCCACCTTGAAAAGCATGGATATTAAAGTGCTAATATAAAAAATAAAAATCATCTGATGCCCAGTCTCCTTCCCTGACACCTGGCCGCTGTCAGTCTCCTAGTAGAGGAGAGAGAGGAGGGAGAGGAGAGTTTTCCTTCGCCTCACCCACAGCAGCCCTCCGAGGCCAGGCTGGGGGCATTCCATCACACCTGGGAACTCCTTTCCCTGGAAGTTTCTCCCCGCGCTTCCCGCCTCCCCGCCCCCCCACCATCGACACCTCCATCACCATCTCTCTCCGCTCTCAATCTCTCTCTTCTCTTTCAACCTCCCTTCCTCTCTTCCGGTCCTCTAGGAAAAGCAACCAGCAGCTAAGGCAGCCCAGCAGAATGAAGAGCGGGCAGGCGGACCCGTGTGTGGGGCAGCCTCGGCAAGTGAGAAGGTCAAGGTGAGGTGCAAGAGAAGCGAGAGCGAGGAGGAAGCCCGGGAGCGGGGCGTGGCCTGCGCCGCGGTGACAGTCTATCCGGATGTTCCCTTGGTGCTGCTCTGCCTTATCTCTCTTCAGAGGAAGGAGACGCCTCTTAGATCTAAAGAGTGCTGGGTGGCGCTCACCACGGAAACCCGAGAAGGTTCGGCACCCAGGCCCAGGCCCAGTTCTCCTGGAACCCCCCCTCACCCCCACCCCGCCCAGGATGTTGCCCCAGGATGTTGCCGGGGCCTGGACACCATCTCCGACACTTCTGCTGCAGCTCTAAATCTGACCATGTGTGTTTCATCCAAGGCTTTCCCTTCTGCAGGTCTGAGCCCCCAGATGTAACACCCCTTAGTTGTCTCCCCTGAGCCCCCCGAGGAGGAAGACATAAGCGGGTGAACCTGATCAGGGTGCACTGGAAGGCTGAATCACAACCACGGAAAGATCCCCTTCCTGTGCAGGAGGCACTGCGCACGCGCAGAGACTTCGATCAAAGTCACTGCTGGGTGGGTTTCAAATGATCTATCCGAAAGCATTTGCTGTACACCCACAGCCTGCCTGGAAGTGTGTTAGAATGTATTCTCTGCCCTCAAATACCTGAAGACAAGGTAACGCACGGGAAGACGGGCACTTCCTAAACGGAAAAGCAGCGCCCAGAGGCAAGGGGTTACTCTTCCTCTGCACAATTATTTTTATGCTTACTGTAGTACTATGGCTTTATAGATGGAGCAACAGAATGGCTTCTCACACCTCCTCTGCTCCTCACCCCTACATTCCCCAAGCTCCACTCCAGCTTACAACCTTTGCCAACGCCACTCTAGAATGTTTTTAAAAGACGAGGGGGGAGCCCTTCCCTGGTGGCGCAGTGGTTGAGAGTCCGCCTGCCGATGCAGGGGACACGGGTTCCTGCCCTGGCCTGGGAAGATCCCACATTCCGCGGAGCGGCTGAGCCCATGAGCCATGGCCGCTGAGCCTGCGCGTCCGGAGCCTGTGCTCCGCAACGGGAGAGGTCACAGTAGTGAGAGGCCACAACAGTGAGAGGCTCGTGTACCACAAAAAAAAAAAAAAAAAAAAAAAAAAGACGACAGGGGGTGCAAAAAGAGAAAATGCTAAGGCCCTCCAACCACCTTCTTTTGTGGTTATTTGCAGTTTAGAACTATGGAGGGAAGGGGGTCTAACACTGGAGCCAAAATGAAGACACAGTACAGGTGGAAGGCCTGAAATCACCTTGGATCAACTTTCCCACGGCAGGCCTGTCTGCTTTTTTTCCCTTAACAGCCTTGTGTTCTCCATTCCAGGTTAACTCCGTCACCAATAATACTATTAAGGGCCCCTGTTTAGTAAGCACCTACTACCAAGCAAACAGTATGCTAAATCTTTTTGCTTGAACAATGTTCTGGTTATCTACAGCTGCCTAACAAACCATCCCAAAACTTAGTGATATGAAAACAACCATTTTATTATATTCAGTGATCCCGTGGGTCAGGAATTTGGACAGAACATAACAGGGATGGCTTGTCTCTGCTCTATGAAGTCTGGGGCCTCAGCTATGAAAACTGGAACAGCTGGGTGCTGGAATCATCTGGAAGCTGCATCACTCACAGGTCTGGCTCCTGAGCTGGAATGACTAGAAAGCTGGTTCATCCGGAACTGTCAGTCAGCGGACTTACACGTGGTCTCTTCCTATGGCTTGAGCTTCCTCACAGCATGGTGGCCTCAGGGTACTCAGACTTCTTATGTGGTACCTCATGGCTCCAAGAGCAAATGTTCCAGCAAACAGAAAAACAGAAGTTACATGGCTTTTTCTGATCTAGCCACAGAAGTCATGTGGTGTCACTTCTATAGTATTTTACCAGTTATATTGATTGAAGCAGTGTCAAACCTGCCCCACATTCAAAGGGAAAGGACATACCCACCTACCCCACCCCCCATGGGAGAAGGGCCAAAGAATCTTTGCTTTACTACACTGTCTTCTTTAATTCCCAAACAGTCATCTTTTGAAGAAGTATGAGTATTATTCCCACTTTACAGATGGGAACATTGAGGTTCAGGGAGGTTAAACAATGCAAACAGCCCTACTCCAAAGCTTGAGCTCCAAATCACTGCCCACAAGACTCACTGCCTGGCATTTCTGATGCCTTCCTTTATTCTGGATGCTCCCCAAAACCACCCCCAGCCCAATCTCCAGGACCCTTCTTTCCTCACCTCTTTCTGTTGGTTTACCTGCTCTGAATTCCCTTCTGTCCTGGAAGTAGCCAATGATACTTCCACCTCCATCCCACATCCCATCTTCACCAGCTTTGGGGCCCAGGATGGAAATTTCAAGGAAGGCAGCCCTCCAGGTTTGACCAATCTCTAATGTCAGCCACTTGTGAGCTCTTCATGGTCTTTTAGGCCAGAGTAGGAACGGCCTTTGTCCTATGGAATCCCCACTGACTCAGGGCAGCTGGTTCAGTGGCCTGGGGCTCTGATGCACCCAGCCTTCATTCTGCCATTGGCCCATGGCCAGTCCTAACTGGGAAACAAAACCCCACCATTGTTTGAGTATTTCCTTTATATATTATCATCAGTGCCTTAAAATAAAAAAGAAGGCTTTAGGAAGACAAATGGTAAAAATACTGGTAGCATACACTAAAATGACAAAATGATACTAGCTAATATAAAGAGCTCATAAAAATCAATAAGAAAAAAATGAAGATCTCAGTAGATAAATAGATAATGCAAATAGGTGATACATTTTTAAAAAGAAAAATACAAATGGATTACAAACATTTGAAACTAATCAAAATAATTTAAAATAATTATAGTCTGATGTTTTCACCTCATATATTTGCAAAGATTCATAAAATGAGAATTCCCAAATTGCTTTCCAGAAGGATTGTACACAGTTATACACATGTTTCACTCATGTTCTAAGAGAGGGGCTCTTCCTGGGCTGCAGCAATCAGGAGGCGGGACTAGGATTGTGACCTTAAGAGGGTGTAGGATATCTCATCTACATCTCTACATTTACATTGTCTATGTTTTAAAAACCCATGGAGTTTAAATTATCCCACTTAGATTGCTATGTAAATATTTGATCTACCACAATGCATAAAAAAGGATACATAATCGTGATTTCTGCCCTCTCCTTCAAATCCAAAGGGTTTTATTGGAGTTTCCCCTATTTAATGAGTGACTAAAATATTCTTAGCAGAAACAATGCTCTGGCAACTATGAGGAAAACAAGCAGAATCAAACATGTGTTATGTCTTCAAGGAGTTTACCATGGATGGCAGGGCTGGTTGCCCAGAATCCAAGAAGCTACTCAGCCGCAGACACCCCAGACATGTGAACCAGCAGTGCTACTGCCTCAAGGTCAGAACCATGTCACAAGGCCAGAGCCAAAAATGGATGCAATGGCATTCAGAGAGTAAAAATGCAAACCACAAACTGGGAGATGACATTCACAATAAGTAAATATCCAACAAGACACTGGTATCCAAATATATAAAGAATTCCCACAACCCAATGAGAAAAAGACAAAAGATTTAAACAGGCCCTTCGCAAAACAGGACATTCAAAAAGCCAATGAACGTTTGAAAAGTTGCTCAATTTCATTAGTCAGTAGGGAAAGGCAAAATAAAACCACACTGAGATAGCCCTACACTCTCATCAGAATGGCTTAAAATTAAAAACTGATTACACCAAGTGTTGGCAAGGATGTGGAGTGACTGCAATTCTTCAACACTGCCAGCATGAGTATAAACTCATACAACTGTAAATTGGAAAACTGTTGAGTAGAATCTACTAAAATTGAATTTATGAATATCCTCTGGCCCAGCAATTCCACTCCTAGATATACACCCAATAGAAATGTGCTGTTCACATATGTTGTTCAACAGCATATGTTCAACAAAAGACATGTGCTAGGGTGTCCATAGCAGCACTCACTAGTCATAACAGTCAGAAACTGAAACCCACCCAAAAGCACATCAAGAGAGAAAGGGTCTAAAAAAGAATGAAATGTTGCCATTTGCAGCAACATGGATGAACCTGAAGATTATCATACTAAGTGAAGTCAGACAGAGAAAGACAAGTATTATATGACATCACTTATGTGTGGAATCTAAAAAATAATACAAATGAACTTATTTATTAAACAGAAACAGACTCATAGACATAGAAAACAAACTTATGGTTACCAAAGGGAAAAGGGGGGTATGGATAAATTAGGAATATGGGATTAACAGATACACACTACCATATATAAAATAGATAAACTCTTAGAGGAAAACATAGGCAGAACACTCCTTGACATAAATCACAGCAAGATCTTTTCAATCCACCACCTAGAGTAATGAAAATAAAAACAAACCATAAACAAAAGGAAAAGACAACCCTCTCGCCGGAATGGGAGAAAACTTTTGCAAATGAAGCAACTGACAAAGGATTAATCTCCAAAATATACAAACAGCTCACGCAGCTCAATATCAAAAGCACAAACAACCCAATCAAAAACTGGGCAGAAGACCTAAACAGACATTTCTCCAAAGAAGACATACAGATGGCCAAGAAATGCATGAAAAGATTCTCAACATCACTAATTATTAGAAAAATGCAAATCAAAACTACAATGAGGTATCACCTCACACCAGTCAATGGTCATCATCAAAATATCTACAAACAGTAAGTGCTGGAGAGGGTGTGGAGCAAAGGGAACCCTCCTACACTGTTGGGGGGAATGTAAATTGGTACAGCCACTATGGAGAACAGTATGGAGGTTCCTTAAAAAACTAAAAGTAGAATGACTATACGATGCAACAATCCCACTCCTGGGCATATATCTGGGAAAACCATAATTTGAAAGGCTCTATGCACCCCAATGTTCACTGAAGCACTATTTACAATAGCCAAGACATGGAAGCAACCTAAATGTCTATCAACAGAGGAATGGATAAAGATGTGGTACATATACACAGTGGAATATTACTCAGCCATAAAAAGGAACGAAATAATGCCATTTGCAACAACATGGGTGGACCTAGAGATTGTCATACAGAGTGAAGTAAGTCAAAAAGAGAAAGACAAATATCTTATAATATTGCTTATATGTGGAATCTAGAAAAATGGTACAGATGAACTTATTTGCAGAAATAGGGTCACAGATGTAGAAAAAAAACTTATGGTTTGTTTGGGGAAAAGGTGGGGGGGGTGGGATGAACTGGCAGATTGGCATTGCCATATATACACTGCTATATATAAAATAGATAACTAATGAGAACCTACTGCATAGCACAGGGAACTCTACTCAATGCTCTGTGGTGACCTAAACGGGAAGGAAATCCAAAAGGGAGGGGATGTATGTATATGTATGGCTGATTCATTTTGCTGTACCTTAGGAGCTAACACAACATTGTAAAGCAACTATCCTCCAATAAAAATTAATAAAAATAAATAAATAAAAATAAAAAACAACCACAAGATTTACTGTATAGCACAGGGAACTATATTCAATATCTTGTCATAAGCTATAATGGAAAATAATCCAAAAAAAAGAATACACACACACACACACACACACAAACATATATATATATATACATAATCTGAATCACTTTGCTGTACACCTGAAACTAACACAATATTGTAAACCAACTATAAAAGAGAGAGAGAGAATGGGTCAGTAGTAGTATTTTCATACAATGAAGTGTTACAAACTAAATGGAGCTAACTACAACTACAAACAGTACAGATGAATCTCACAAACATATGCTGAGTAAAAATTGCCAGACACAGAGTCTATATTATATGATTAGATATATGTGAAGTTCAAAAATAGGCAAACCTAATCTATGTTGTTAGAAGTCAGAATAGTAATTATCCTGGAGGAAAGGGGAAGGGGCTTCTAGGTACTGGTAATGTCCCATTTCTTGAATTGGCTACTAATTACACAACCGTGTTCAGTTTGTGAAAATTGACAGGGCTGTTCACTTTTACTTTGTTCACTTCCATGTGATGCTGGAATAAAAAGTTTCCAAAAACTGGGAAGGCTTCAGAGCCACAAACGTGCTCAGCAAGGGGGAGCAAGTGCACTCCTGGACTGGGTCAGGGCGTAGGACACCCCAGGGTTTGTCACAGGAACAAACAAAGCTCACTCCCTTAACCCAAGGAGCATCTCCCAAAGTCACTGCCCAGGATCACTGCTCAGGACCCAGGAACTGGCCGAGAACTGTTCCCAGGGCTGCCTGGTCCCACGTCCCCTCTCACCACTTCTCATGGACAAGCAGTACAGCTTCCCCTAAAGAAAAGTACCTAGAGCTTCTAGAAGATGACAGCCACATCTAGGGAGACAGCAGGGTACTGAGGGTTCACACCTGATCTACCCTTGGCTGTTCTCACCACCCCTAGCTCTAAATGTCCCAACTCCCCAACTCTCACCCCACACATTCTGTTAGAAGAAAAGAAACAAAGCACCCTGGATTACTTCTACAGAAGTGTTCATTCAGAGTAGCTTTTTGTGAGGGTCACTGCCCTGGAAGAGTGGGGGAAGCAGCTCTCCCCATCCAGGTGGGCCATCTCCAGATCTACCCAGGACTGAATAACTAGGTCACCAGTGTAACTCAAACAGATGGCATGGCAGTGTCCGGTTCACATTCTGCTAGTTTCAACATAGCACATGGCACATATGACCCACCCTGCAAGACACACAGCTAGAGTCTCCCCTCCACTGCCACAACCAATTTTATAATAATCAAATTCAGTATTTTTTAATTTCACATAAAATAAAATGGAAAGGCCCGCAGGGAGTAGGGAGACCTAGACCGAGCTCTTAAAGAATGGGAAGATTCAGAAATGCCTGCTCCTCTCCATAATAAATGAGAACCCAAATTTTCCCAATGCCTGCATTTTCCTCTGTATGGGTTTGGTGGGTGGTCCTCTCTCAGCAGGTGGAGTAATCCTGAGGATGCTGGGCAAGTTGGAAGGGAGCAAGTCTGTACTGAAGCCAAGAAGAAATCCCCCCCGCCCCCACCCCCTCCAGCTTCGCAGAAAAAAAGGAACCCTGTAAGGAATTATGGGGCTGGAAATAAAGGGAGTCTGAATCCCACCTTCCTAGATGGTTGGTGGCTGTGTGCATCCTTAAGGGGATTGAAATGTATTTGTTATTGTTATCGGATTATATTTCTTAAAAAAAAACCTGGATAAAACCTACTTTGATACATAAAGAAAAATGAGGAGACTAGGGTAGCAGTGCTTAGACATCCAAGAAGGCCCAGGGCCTACCGGCAGATCACTACATCTAAAAACATTTCGGCGCGGAGCCTGGCCTGCAGATCTCTCCTGAGTGTTCACCACGGGAGGGGGAAGCCGAGGCCGGCCACAGGGCCTTTGCGAAGGCTGGAAGACCAGCCTGGGTTGCATCTTTCCTCTGCGCCCTGTCCTCAGGCCCGGCTGCAGGCAGCTCTGACTCCAACTTGCAGTAAGCTGGACAGGTGACGCCGCCAGAGGCTAGACCGGTGGCCAGATCTGGAGGTCCCACCGACCCTCAGGGCTTGGGAGTTCTCTCCTCTCCCCGCACAGGTCACCCGGAGGCTGGCGAAACCTCACTCTACCGCAGTGCGAAAGGTAACCTGGCGCCGGGCAGGCGCTTCCTGAAGCCCTGGCGGCCCTCTCCAAATGACAAAGCCGATTTTCCTCCGGACGCCGGCAAGCAAGGTTGCCCAGATAGTCGCCAAAGCACTGCTCTCAACAACTATTTCCTTGGAAGAAAAGAAAAGAAAAAAGAAACCGTCCCCTCCCCCGCGAGTGATCTGCACCCCAAGTCTTCCCCCAGACGGGTCGATTTCAGCCTGTTAATTTCCTCCTGGGCCCGAGTGGGAGTTCTAGGCCCCCCGCACCTTCATCCTGGCCCCCGCCTCTTCGCCCCACCCTCCGGGACCCCCGAAGGGGCGGCGGGGCCTAGCCGAGGGCGCTGCGCGTGACCCCGAGCGGAAGGGCCCCAGTCTGGGTCCTAATGCGGGTGGCGTCTCCCTTGACAGGCGGCGTTTGGGGACAACAGCGGGGACGGGAGATAAGGTGACATACCAGAGCAGATTTGGTGCGCGCGCTGATACTCCTCTCCCGACAGGAAACGCGGAGCTATTTAAAAGACCCTATCGATTACTTTATCTTTCCCGGAGGAAAGCTTCTTGCAGAGAGACAAAAGATGTTCCCTACCTAGAGATACAAGGCCACAGCTCTCCACACACAACGGAGGGTCTGCACAGGCGACGCCCAATTAGGGCGCAGGGACACATGTACACCGCAGAGGGCACACCCGCGTGTGTGCCAAGAACGGCTCTGGAGGGCAAGAGCGGAGAGGAGGGCAAGGGGAATTTCACAGGATGATTTGCTGTACTCTTTGAATTTCTTTTTGACCGTGTGCACTTAAGGCACACACCAAGAAAGTGACTATGCACTTAAAGTACGTGTATGTGTAGCCGTGTCGTTTCGGCAAACTTAAAGCGCACCAGTGAGCACATTCAAGGCGGGTTACTGGTCTCTGTGAACGTATTCCACAGACACACGTCCCAAAAGTGAACGCTCCATCGTGCTCCTTTTAAGTGCTTGAATGTCTGCAACTGTCATGTGTACGCTTAAAGTATGGGGAGGCGTCAACACGGCCCTCTACAATGCGCTCATTTTGTGCCTGCGTTCCCGCATTTCGCCAATCTGTTGGGAGCGCTGAATGCCGTCAGCGACATCCTGCTACTGACACCGAATTTGCTCCGGAATCCCGAAGCTTGTTAGCCTCCGGGTCCCCTGCGCCATGCCCCGGGGAGGCTCCTAAGAAATATCGACTGAACCGAATTGCACGGAATCGGATTTTTTTTTTTTTTCTATGCAACAATTTGCACCCTAGGCATTCTCAGTGCGTTCCGCCGGGCTGTGGAAACGTCGCTGCATTTCGCAGAGCAGGCTGGAAGATGAGACAAGGAAGGAAGTTGCGGAAGAAGCAAAGGTGGCGGGCCTAGGAAGGTTTGATCGCCCACTGCCAGCTTCAATTCGACACTGACCAGGCCGCAGCGATCCAGGGTAGAAGCTCCGGGGGCCACGGTGTCGGCCCGAGCCAGGGAGGCCGCACAGATCTGGCCGCGACTCTTGAAGCTCTCTCCGGAAAGCCACGGCCGACGACCCCAGCCCAAGCTGCAGCACTGCAGACCCCGCGAAAACAGGCGTCCGTTTGCCCAGCTCGGCTTTTCCCAAAGCTTCGCGTTCACGCCAAGGGCTCTGCCAAAGCCGTGGCTCCCGAGCTGTACACCCACCGGGCAGGTGTTCACCGGCCCTAGAAAATCCATTTTCCTCTTCACTGTTTTCCGAATCGTTGTCTATCCGACTCGAATGTCACCTGACTTTTCCAGCTGTGACCTTCAGCGACGGGATCCTGAGGGACAAGTGGCAGCGTCTTGGTTCTCTCCGCCTCTCCTCGCTGTTTTCGCTGGAGCAGTTTGCAGCCGGGGGCGGACTGCGGTCCAGAGGAGAAAGCACGAAATTAACACCAAACGACAACGGAAGTTTAAAAGCGATCTGGCAAACCTTAACACGTGTTTTAAAGCGTGTGACATCTAGGCACCCAGGATAAATTCGGTTACAGAAACATACCCCACAAAGCATGAGAAAGTGGCTTACACAAAGATACTATGAACAAAAACTGTCAAGTCAAAAGTGCAAAGGAGGGGACGGGAAAAAATGCAAAGGAGTCAGCGGAAGGTAGTTCCTCTCAGAAAAACAAAAACAAATGTATAATAAATAAGACTTAAATTTGTAGAAAATGTCCCCAGAAGGATATATATTTTTTTAAAGCTGGATGGTGGTGGGAATTAACTGAGAAGGGGCAGAAGGAAACCTTTTCAGGTTATGCAAATATTTTTGTATTTTTTTAAATGTTTTTGTAGCTTGATTGTGGTGGTCCTTGCACGGGTTTATTCATGTGTCACGATTCATCGAACTGTACACTTAGACTGTGTTCATTTTGTTCTAGGTACATTATGCCTCAATAAAGTTGATTTTAAAAATAAATAAACCTGGAAACAACTTTGTCTTTAGGGAAGGGAACTGGGTGGCTGGGGAGAGGCCTGGAATACTTTACATTGTATTTCCCTCTTTACGTGTTTATTTTGGGTTTTCATTGTTGTTTTGTTTTTACGGTGTATTACTTATTCAAAATGTATAATTAGGATATTCAGTGCTGTGAATATAAAACAATCGTTAAGGAAACCAACAAAAACAAGAACAGAAGATGCTCAAACACCCCCCTGTAGGGACAAGAAAAATTGTGCACTGTCCAAGCACAGAAAATATTTGGGAAGGGGAAATATCTTTAATGTTCAGATTTGTTTCATTTGTTCTTTTGCTCCTATGTTTCAGACACCAACGAAAAATGAGGACCTAAAACTTTTCTGGTGTTTACGTGGGTGTGGGTGGCTGTCATCTCCTTGAGGACTGAAGGACTCCCAGGGCAGGCCAGCCACCGGAGAATTCCATGCAAGGCCACAGGAGCCTTTCCTGGCCATCACGTCCCAGCTCCCATGAGAGCTATCCCGCTTGGAGCAAAGATGCGGTGGCTCCTTGGGCCTCCTGGAGAAGGCCAGAACTTGGAGTGCACGACACCCCGAGATCCCTCCCAGAGGTGGAAGCAGGGCCTCCCAGAGGCTAAGCAAGCCAACAGGGTCCCTGGAGCCCAGAGAGGCCCCAGAGCCCAGCCCACCTCCCTATGGAGACCAGTGACTACAAGGGTCCCACCTCTGTCTGGGGGAACCAGATGTGACATACCTCCATGTATCACGCTGCAATACAGGGAAGAGTCACTTTGGCCTTGTTAAGACAGATTCCAGATCTAGTTCCGACTCAGCGCTATTTCAGAGAGAGTTTTGGAGGCTGACCCTCAAGAGACAGAGGGACAGTGGGTCCAAGGCCAGGGGCCAGGAAAACTAGGACATGCCAGACTTCTCTGCTGGCCTGAGGACAGGACCTGGGTGGGGTTACCAGGCCTTCCCACCAGCCTCATCTACTGCCCCACTCACAGCCACCAGACCCACAGCATCTTCAAGCAGCAAGCCAAGGCATTGATTAATGGAGGGAGCTGCATTCCCAGTGACCCCAAAACTGGGCTCTGGCCCTGGACCAAAGCACAGGTCAGGGGGAGATCATGAGGGTGAATTTGCTGAGTGGTAATCGGGACCGTTGAGGTCCTGTCCCTGGATAGTGCTGGACGAGTGCTGGCCACCCCACTCCCCTCTCTCTGAAGCTCCCCTGACCACCCTCCTCAGTCTTCCTACCACTGATGGCTTAGCTCCAGTTCCCTCTCGGAGACTGGAGATTTCATTGAAGTCTCAAGCCGTACACACCATTGATTTGTAAATTCCAAGATGAGGGGTGAGGCCCATAACTGTGCATTTTTAACACGTACTCCAGGGAATTCTGGCCTAGATGCTTCCACAGCCCAGGATTCCCTTCCCCTCCTTTAAAGGCATAACTTGATTCACTCTATTTGGAGTTTATCTTGATTGTGCTTTTTTAAAAATCTCTTTAAGGCAAGATACATGCATATGGTAAGAACAACAACAAAAAGGAGGAAATTGTCCTAAAAAATGTACTAAAATGTCATGTTTTAGTCCTGATCTTCCCTCCCCCAGTACTCTTCCCCAGAAGTTTTCGTTACCTTTTGTTTACCCTTCAAAAAATTTTCGTAAACCTACATATATGTACATATGCCCATATTTAAAACACAAACACTGCATCTTGATTTGATATTTAATGTGTCTCAAAAAGTATCCCTAAGAATACATAACAAATGTAACTAATTCTTTCTCAGGTCTGCTAGTATTCTGTTCCATGGGCGATATAATTTTTTTAACCAGTCCTATAAGATAGATATATTGGGTTTGTTTTGATTCTTTAAAAATATTTAAAACTGCAATGAAAATACTTTACTAAACATACATGTGTGTGTAGAACCATCCTCGAAGTGGAAATACTTGTACAAAGGGCTTATGCATTTTTAATTGCAACAGTACTAAATTGCTGAAGAGGTTTCCCAGTTTACACTTCCAGTCAACAGCGTGAAAGAGTGACTAGGCAGAGTAATTATCAAAGTTTGTGATCTTTGTCAATCTGATGAGTGAAAACCTTTGCCTCGTGGTTTTTAATTTTTTTTCTTCCTTTCTTTCTTCCTTCTCTTTCTTTCTTCTGTTTTTCCTTCCTCCCTTCCTTCTTTCCTTCCTTCCTTCCTTCCTTCCTTCCTTCCTACCAGCAAAGTTCTGCGAGTCTTGGTCAATTTGTCGATTGCTTTGTTGAGTCATTTTCTTATTGATTCATGGAAGCTCTTTCCATATTGTGGAAATTAGACGGTTTTTTGGTCATTATTTCTAGCACTTAAACTGTGTGCCATTTTCTCTTTGACTCTATTCTGGTTTTGTTTTGCTGTACACAAATTACTTTTATGCCGTCAGGTAATACAATTCATCTTTTATGGTTTCTAGGTCTGTAGTTCTCCTTATCCACCCTTCCAAATATATTAACACTCTAAAATTATTGTTTTAGTCATCTATAGTACTGTTCTGTTTCATTTCTTAAGTTTAACTTTTTAAGCTATCTGGAATTAAATGTATGTGGTGTAACACATATTCACTTTATTTGGAATATGTGTTGTTGTACGGACCGCATTCCCCAAAAGAACATAATATCACAATTGGTAGGGACCTTATTTCCCATCTTATCCAGTTTCATTTTGTAGGTTAGACAACCACCAACATGACTCTCCACCCTTCCCCACTGCCCAGGTGAGTCCAGGTAACAACATGGGACGTTTCCCAGAATGGCACAGCTGGGAAGAGACCTTAGGTACGCCTAAAACCATCTGGGAGACAAACGTGAAACCAGCGACCAGAAAGGAAAAAGGATGTGCTGGAGATCAGCCAATCAGTGGGAAGCAAGACAAGAACCCAGTACTAGTACTGGCTCACAGTCTAGTACTCATTCTGGTACAGCTCTGCCTCCTTCAGGGTCTGTGTGTCTTGGGCTGTGAAACACCAGCACCTGATGCAAGGTGGGCACCCAGTCACTGTGGGTAAACAGATGCACAAATCAGGCCAAGTATCCAGTAGTGACTAGGTGATGAGTCACCTGGAGGCTGGGGGCAAGTTCTGGCCCACTCTTCTAAGCCTTTCCCCTCACTCCCTACCCCCTCACACACACGCACACTCATACAGATATACACACAAATCCACCAGCCAGGTGGATCTGCCCACTGTTTTCCACTTATGTGGGCTCCAGGCCCTTCTTATGGCTGAGCAACTTTGGACAGACAGCCTTTAAAGCAGCTCAGGGGACTTCCTGCCTGTCCCACTGGCTAGAGGAGGCTAGACCCTGGGGCAAAGGAAGCCACAAGCCTGGCAGATTACAGGAGCCTTGGGGACATGAAGATAGTATTTCCAGGGCTCTGCTCAAAGTGCCCAGAAAGTAGGACCAGCTTTATAATTTGTGGAGCCCAGTGCAAAATGAATGAAATGTGGAGCTTCTTGTTCAAAACTTATGAAAAATTTCCAGACAGCAACAACAGAACACAGGGCCCTTCTAAGCTCAGGCCCCGTGAAGCTACACAGTTGGCATACCCATGAAGCCAGCCTTCAGGGAAGGATAGGGTTAATTATAGCGGGAGGCGGGAGGAGCATCCTCCCCAGACCTCTAAAGGCTCCGCTTTTAGGGTAGAAGTGGACTGGGGGGTTATTCACAACAGCCAAAAGGTGGAAACAACCCAAATGTCCATCGACTGTTGAATGTAGAAACAAAATATGGTATACCCATACAATAGGGTATCATTCTGCCATAAAAGGGAACAAAGTACTGATACTTGCTACAACATGGATGAACCTTGAAAATATTATGCTACGTGAAAAAAAGCCAGTTACAAAAGGCCACATATTATATGATTCCATTTGTATGAAACGTCCAAAATAGGTAAATCTAGAGACAGAAAGTAGATTCATTAGTGGTTACCTCGAGCTGCGGAGGTGGGAGATGGGGGAGGGTGTGGGGTTGATGGCTGAAGCCTACAGGTTTCCTTTGGAGCTGATGAAAATGTCCTAGAATTAATCTTGTCATGATTGCGACTCTGTGAATATACTAAAAGTCATGGAATTGTATACTTTAAATGGATGAATAATAAAGTTGTTACCAAAGAAGAAGGGGGGGGCGGTAGGAGGAGATGAAGGAGGGGGCGGAGGAGGAAGAGGACGGAATGGAAGAGATTCTGGAGGAGGTGGAGGAAGAGGGGGAGGTGGAATCTTACATTTCTCCCTCTCTTTCTCTCTCTCACTCAGACGAACTATATGCCAGAAGCCCCCGTGTCGTTGAAGGTTTTGGTGAACCCAGCATCCCCAGTCCAACAACCTGGTCCTCTTCTCTAGCTGCGTGGAGTGTGTGTTGGGGGAAGGGGTAGCGTCTTGTTTCCTCACCAGCTGGTATGACTCTAGGAGTCAGCGACATGCAAGAAAAGAAAACATTCACAGCTCTGCAGTCAGTCCTGTGTTCGAATCCTGAAACTGTCACTTTCCGTCTGTGTGACCTTGAGCAAGTCACTTCACCTTCCTGAGCCTCTTTCTCTTCTGTGGAGCCATCGAGATAAGCGGGTGCGCGAAGACGTTCGAGGGCGTGTGACTCATGCCGTGGGAGAGCAAGAAATTGGTACCTGCTGAGCCAACCCGAATAAGGCGAGTCCCGGGCAGGAAAAATCCGGTGCCCCGGAGGCCGCCCGGGCTCTTCCGGAGCCCAGGGCGAGGGCAGCAGCCCCCAGAGTCGCCCCCCACTCTCAAGCCCCGGCCCTGAAGCAAGGCAGGACGCCTGAGGGGCCCCGCGGCCGGGCCGGGGAGCCGGAGCGAGGGCCGGGAGCCGGGCCGCAGCCGCCGCTGCTCATCCATCAGCCGGACGAAGAGCAGAGGCGCGCTCTCGGCCCTCTGTTTGCTTTCTCGCCAATTATTGCCGCGCCGTAGCCCCTTTGTTGATACAGTAGTCCGAAAAAGTGCTAATGTTCATTTATCAGGGGGCCTGCCGGGGACTCCCACGAGTTGCGATTCTTCCCAAAATATAAACACGGGGCGAGCGTCCCAGACAGAAACCCCCATCTGTTTCCCCGGCGCGGGCCGAGAGCGAGGCGTTGTTGAAGATAAAGCCGAGGATAACGCCGCCTGTCTCCAATGGACGTCTCCCCGGCGCATTAATGACATTCCCGGTGATAGTTCCAGCTTATCTTTCAATTAATCATATATACCTTTTGCGGCCGACCCTGCTGATTGCAGGAAAGTGGGGGCCGGCTCGGGCCGCTCCGATCGCTTTCAATTAATAATATTTTATGTGCGTAGAATGCTCTCAAGTCATCCTGGAATCTGGCCCATCTTAAAGCACCGACTCTTTAAAAGGCAAGGAAATAGATTTTCAATCTCTCCTCTCTGCTCCTTTTGTCTTTCTCCCTCTCTCTGCCTTTCTCTGGACTGAAGGTTGTTTGTTTGTCCTGCTAGTTTGGCCAAAGTGCGGCTTAGAGAGGCGGCCAGGTTAGGTCAGTCGCCCTTGGGAAGGAAGATGCATCCCTGGTGGGGCTGGAGAATCAAGTTTCCTCCCTCCCTCCCCCCAACCATGGCAACTTCACTTAAAGAAAACAAAAATGTTTTTACTGACTCAGAAATTGTGAGGACTTCAAAGAAAATTAGAAATTGCTCTTGGACATTTCTCTGCAGAGACCAGCGTGGGTCACCCCAATTTTGATTTTACTCGTATTTATCCGGTTTTGCCCCGTTTTCCTCTTTTTGGCAACGCTAAGGCCTGTTTTAGATCCAAGAGAAATTATTACCGGATTCACAGAGGGTGTGGGCGGTTGAAAACGTATTGATTTTGTCCAAATATGGAGGGTTTTCTTTCCTCCCCTTTTCATGACACCTGACCCACAAATCTGTCAGCCCTAGGAACCCCCATACCCAAAAATAAGTGATAAATCTTCACCGCCTTGATTTGCAGAGGAAATGCTGAATTTTTCTCTTCCTCCAGAACTCCCTTACAACACACACACACACACACACACACACACACTAAAAACAGAGATCCCGGATGCAGCCTCAATGTCCCCCATTAAACGGTAATATTTCAGGCGTCGGCTCACACTAATCTTTCAAACTGTCATCGCGAGCCGCCCGGCCAGCCCATTCACTTAACAGCGCTCCCAGGACCCTCGCTCCGAGCTCTTTTCAGCGAGACGTTTAATTGAATCGGATGTGGCTCGTTTGCCAGACGTCACCGCCTCGGCGATAGGCATCCTCTCCCATTCCCCAAAAACATTCTTGAAAGGCGAGGCGGGCCCCCAAGCTAGGTTAGTTGAAGGCAATTACTGTAACATTGGCCAAAAGCCGTGGCGAGGTAGAGCCGAAGAGAGGCCACTGATCTGCAGATCCGTCGAGGGAGAACTCGGGTTAGGAGGTTGGGAAGTGGGCGGGTGCGGAGGGTTCCTGGGGCTTTCGAACTCCCCACATTTGAAAAAAGGAATCTCTACGCAGACCAAGCTAACAGTCCCAGAACCGGCCGTGATCCCCGGCTCGAAGACTTAAAGCGAGATTCCGCCGCGGTGGTGGGGGCCTGGTAGCGACGGCTGGCGCCTGGAAGCCGGGTCGGAGTGCTCCGAGCCTCCGCGACCGCCGCGCGGGGCTCCGCTCTCCTTCGCCCTAGCCCGGAGGCCACAGGTCCCGGGAGTGTGGATTTGATGAGGCGTTGGCAAAGTTCCAACATTAGGCCTACGCTTGACTTCACTGGCGCCCTTCCCGGTGGCCCTAACCGACGGTTCACCGTCAGGCTTGAGCACCCTAAGATTCACGTTCTGGACCTGCTTCATGCATTTCCTGGGCGCCTTGAGGGCGCATTCTGGAATCTAAGGCCCTGAGCCCTGTCCTTAGGTTGCCTTTGGCCCTGTGTGCCTTTCTTCTGGTTCAAACGCTTCTTCCCTGGTCCCCAACTCGCCCTCCGCAAGGAGCCGAGCCCTACAGGTCTCCATTCTCAGAAAGTCGGCGCGCTCCACCCGGACTTCCCCGCAGAAGCTAGGGCGGTGGGAAGTCGACGTTTTTCCCCTGACAAGCCTCGCCATCCCTAGAGATAGGATAAGGCGGAGACCATAACCTGGGGCCATTCTGTCTGCCCAAATCCTCCCTGAAATTGTACACAAAATAGAGCGCCTCTCTGCAGTTTTCTGGGGGTGAGGGGAAGGCCCCCCAAGCTTTCATCAGATCTCCCAAGGGACCCAGAAGGATGAGGTGGGCTAGCGCAGGATCTGACCGGATAGCTTGCTCCCGGGAAACACTTACTTGTTTCTCTGACAGAAGATCCCTACTTTACTGACCCTGGGCTAAAAATTAACACCCCGGCCCCCACCCCCCATGCGCCTGGCCCGGCCGCCGCCGCGGCGCCCCACTCGGAGCCGGCCCAGAGAAATCTTGGCCACGTTGAGTTCAGAGGAGCCCCACCTGCCTGAGAACTAAACCTGAGCTGGGACCTGAGTCCCTTGTGCTGACAAAGGCCTAGGGGACTCGCTGCTAGGCAGGGAGGGCAGGGGAAAGAGGGAGGTCGGAATGACGGGCCCTCAAGAATAGGAGAAAAGGCCACTGGGATCTAGGATGCCCTAGAAGACAGCTCTCTTCTGGGAAGCTGAGTTTCTCTGCCGGGATTCTGGATTTGTTTCATTATTAAGGGGAGGGTCATCTCTCAGGGAAGAGACTGGCAGTGACTGGTGCCCCCTGGAGTTGTGTTTGTACACTTACACTACTGTAGGCGGTGCCCCTCCGTCCTACAACCACCCACCTTGCTTTTCAGCTTGACTCACACAGGAGCCCCCAGAGCCTGGCCTCCTGGCAAAGGGAGTACTACACAGAATCCCCAAATTGTCCAGAATGGCCCCCTCCTGCCATCGCCCCAGAGCAAACCCTTTCCCCAATGCTTCTCTTCTTATTCAGATTCTTCCAAGTCGGACACACCATACCGTTAGTAATAAAGAAAGCCTTTCCAACTCCTGGAAATAACTCAGTCCCCCCAGCCCTCACCCAATCCTTCACTTCCCTATTCTGTTTCAGGTGCTGAGGAACATTTCTTCAAATCCCAGATCCACCCAACCCGGCCTAAAGGGCGGATTCGGAGAATAATCGGGTCCTTTCCTGTGCATCCATCCTGGTAGGATTTTCAGGCTAATGTTTTGGACAAATCTCAGGCTGCAGGAGCGAAAGGAGTCTTCCGAACGCGTTGCGGGCCCTTTAAAAAGCAGAGCGGGATTTTTTTTTTTTTTTTTTGAGCCGTATGACTATATTAGGTGACCCGAAAGTGCTCATCGCTCCTGTCAACGAGGCCCCCGGCCCAATGGCAGGCTGAGCCCCCCTCCTCCGGCCTGGTCCCGCCTCTCCTGCCCCTTGCGCCCCGCACTACCTGCCGCCCGGCCACATCCCGAGCTGGAAGGCGGGTGCGCGGGCGCGCGGCGGGCACCATGCAGGGAGGCTGCCGGGGGCCGTGGGCAGCGCTGCTCTCTGCCGCCCACCTGGCGCTGTGAGACGCGCGCTGCCACCATGTTCCCCAGCCCCGCGCTCACGCCCACGCCGTTCTCGGTCAAAGACATCCTGAATTTGGAGCAGCAGCAGCGCAGCCTGGCCGCCGGGGAGCTCTCCGCGCGCCTGGAGGCCACCCTGGCGCCCGCCTCCTGCATGCTGGCCGCCTTCAAGCCCGAGGCCTACGCGGGGCCGGAGGCCGCAGCGCCCGGCCTCCCCGAGCTGCGCGCAGAGCTGGGCCCCGCGCCGTCGCCCGCCAAGTGCTTGCCTGCCTTCTCAGCCGCCCCCGCCTTCTATCCGCGTGCCTATGGCGACCCCGACCCTGCCAAGGACCCTCGAGCCGATAAGAAAGGTGAGGAAGAAACACAGGCTCCTTCTCCCCTCTGGGGTTGCTTTCGTCCCCAAACCTCGCCGCCAAGAAACTCTGGCTTGGGTAGAGGAGAGGCGAGTGCCTGGGCGGATGGTCGAGCAAAGGGGGCTCCGAATGTGAGAAGCGAGGTTGTCGCCAGGGTCTCCCCCCACCCCCGTCCCACGCTTCCAGTCGGAGGTTTAGAGGAAATGCTGGATCGTGACGATCAGAAACAAGAGATCGGAGAGAAATATATATATACTTTCTTGCGGCCTAACAAAGCCCCAGGCGGCGGCAGCCCCGCTCCTGGATTTGTTATGAAGTTGAAGTTGAGCGATCCGTTTGTGGTAGACAGAACAGAGGGAGAGAGAGGGAGTCTGTATATCGGTTTTTTTTTTTTTTTAATCTCTTGAGGGTCTTTTTGAGGATCTGACGAAAACCGCTAAACAGAAATCAAAATGCTGCACGCCAGACATACTTTTGCGCACAATTGGAGCAGGTCCAGGACCTTCTATAGCCCACCCGTTACCCGGGGTGGCTGGGGCCTTTCCTCCTTTGTGCCCTGAGAGTGGAATGTTTGAGAACAAGGATCTTGAATTTAAAATGGGATACTCCGGACTCTCAAGAATCTGACTTAGCAGCTTTATTTTTCCATAACAATTTTCCCACGCGGCCAGGGCCGAGAGGTTCTCTCCTGGAAAAAGTTAGAAAATGCCGCGCGACGAAAGGCGTGGGGCAATGGAGGAGACGACTGGGGAAGTCGGCCGGATCGCCGCGCGCATCCCGAGGTCCAGGGGGAGGCTTGCCCGCCGGTGGAAAGGGCGCGTCGGGGAGACGGTGGCCCAACGCGGGGTCCGCAAGAACCTGGGGAGGCCGGGGGCACTGGCTGAAGGGCCGCCGAGAGCCCAGAGGGGCTTTCTGTGATCCTACAAAAGTTTGTCTAGTTGCAGAGGGGAGGCCTCAGGAACAGCTGCCGGAGGGCACGGCAGCTTGAATTGGTCACTACCGATTCAAATTCAATTGGAATCCAGGGCCGCCTGCCCACCCGCTGCTTTTTGGGCGCTGCAAAATCTCCGCAGCAGTTGCACGGGAGCCTTTGATAGATCACCAAACCAACACCTCTTGGCCTTCTGTTTCTTTGGTTCCCGTAATTTTGAGATAGTGCGACCGACCCTGGTGTGAGGCCTAGGTCTCCTTCATTTAACCTCTCAAACCAAAGTAGTCCTAATCTAATTCACCCCAGCGCATCACTTGGCTTTATTTTCTTTGCAACCTGAAGTCGTTAAGTCACTGTCCATCTCTTTCACCAGAATGTGAACCAACCCGAGGGCAGGGACCTGTCTTGTTTTGTCCTCCTGTGCCTAGAGCCGTGCCCGGCACATAGTAGGCAGTCAACAAATGTTGGCTGTCGAGCGGAAACCGAGCAGTCGCAGCGCCCAGTGCAGCCGGCAGAGTGACCCGTAGTCAAGCTGGGGGCTCCAGGCAGGACGGGGTGGCACCCACTGGGGCTCATCACCCGGCGGGAGCTCGGGGGGGTCGGGTCGCTGTGACCCAGCGTCTCTCTGCCACTCTGTCCCCCCTCAGAGCTGTGCGCGCTGCAGAAGGCGGTGGAGCTGGAGAAGCCTGAGGCGGACAGCGCCGAGCGACCCCGGGCGCGACGGCGGAGGAAGCCGCGCGTGCTCTTCTCGCAGGCGCAGGTCTACGAGCTGGAGCGGCGCTTCAAGCAGCAGAGGTACCTGTCGGCTCCGGAGCGCGACCAGCTGGCCAGCGTGCTGAAGCTGACGTCTACGCAGGTCAAGATCTGGTTCCAGAACCGGCGCTACAAGTGCAAGCGGCAACGGCAGGACCAGACTCTGGAGCTGGTGGGGCTGCCCCCGCCACCGCCGCCGCCAGCGCGCAGGATCGCGGTGCCAGTGTTGGTGCGCGATGGCAAGCCTTGCCTCGGGGACTCGGCGCCCTACGCGCCAGCCTATGGCGTGGGCCTCAACGCCTACGGCTATAACGCCTACCCCGCCTACCCGGGTTACGGTGGCGCGGCCTGCAGCCCTGGCTACAGCTGCACCGCTGCTTACCCCGCCGGGCCGCCACCGGCGCAGTCGGCTACGGCGGCCGCCAACAACAACTTCGTGAACTTCGGCGTCGGGGACTTGAACGCCGTGCAGAGCCCCGGGATTCCGCAGGGCAACTCAGGAGTGTCCACGCTGCACGGTATCCGAGCCTGGTAGGAAAGGGACCGGTGTGGGACGTCCCCGACCGGTCCCACCTCTAAAGAAGGGCACTGACTCTCGAGGAGAGGGAGGGCTCCCGACACGATCCTGCGTCCCTCGGATGTCACATTCACTCCCACGGAGGCCTCGGAGCTTTACCTGCCCCGTGCGCCTTTGTCCCCACGCGAGGGAGAGTTTGTGGTCGGGTTTACGGAGCTTGCGGTGAGTGATCCCGCAGCCTGGTGCCTTAGCCGTCGCCCCGGGAGTGCCCTCCGAGAGCCCACGGGCATCCCCAGTCTGCCGAACACCGGCCAGTTGGGACTGGGAGCCCGGGCGCGGCAGGCCTAGCATCCGGCCGCCTTTCCTCGAACCTGGGCCGGGCGCCCGGGCCCTTGCTGCCTTGCCGCTGCCCCCACCCCCGGTATTTATGTTTTTACCTGTTTCTGTAAGAAATGAGAATCTCCTTCCCATTAAAGAGAGTGCGCTGATCCTCCCGTGTGTTTCATTCAGCTTCGGCGCTTCAGAAACTGAATTTGGGAGGGCAGAGGCAGCCGGCCTTGAGTTGTAGGGATGGGTATTCACTGAGCAAATTGATAATAATGATAAATAAAGACTCACCTGTGCTGGGTCCCATGTTAGGTGCTTTCTGGGATTGCTCACGTAACCTTCAATAATCCGACAAAGGGAGGTCCTATTTTAAAGTTTAAGCAGACTGAGGCCTGGAGAGGTTTAATGACTTACCTGTGAGCAAACAGCCAGTACTGGTAGAAATGAGGTTTGCTTCTGGGTCTCACTTCAGAGACTGAGGACACCGGCCCAGAGGTCTCAACCTCACTTCCTTTAACCCTACTATGCACCAGGCACTGTTCCAGGTACTGGGCATTAAATGGAGGGCAAAGGCACCTAGGCCCTATGCGATCGGAAGGCACCAGAAGTCATCTTGCTTAGAAGAATGCTGCAGCCCATTTTATAGATGGAAAAGCCCAGAACCAAAACCTTCGTCCAGCTCCTCAGAACTCCCCAGCCCAATGCCGTGGCCCGGCCTCACCGGTTTCTTGGCTGGGCAGAGGGCAGAGCCTGGACCACACAGAGGCGTCTGGCGGACCGTGCTCACCTCCTTCTGTGGCTAGGCCCCCATGAATTCACGTAGTCAGGGAACCCTTCTCCCCCATTTGGCCGCCTCTCGGCATTTAACGAATTTTGCACTAGTCCTCACCAACGAAGGCTGTTGTGTAGATTTTACAGATGAGAAAACTGAGGCTCAGGGAAATCCAGCTAAAAACCTGCTCACTGTGGGAGTTTCTTGCTGCCTTCCCCTGTTTTTTCATCAGTAAAATAAAAATAACAAAAATACTCAGGTCCCGCCAGTCCTCAGGGGCTCGGACCTGACTTCCAAGCTCCTCTACCTCCGGCTCATCTACCGCCAGCCTCCAAAGTCAAGAGGAGCTAATTCAATTCTTTAAAAGGGAGGAAAAAAGGAGGGAGTCAGGGACTTTGTGTTCCTGTGGAATGTGGGTTTTTCTGAATTTTGCCTGGAAAGTACAGGCCTGGCTACCTGGTCCCAGAGCTCTTGGTGGAAGACAAAACATTGCTCCCGGCATATCCTAATTCAGTGCGCCTCTTAGGCTGGGGAAGAGTCCTCAAGCCGGGCCTGGGGCCATCCTTCTGTCGAAGGGAGGGACCGAGCCAGGGACCAGGCAGCTCTGCCAGTGCCTGTACCGTCCTCTATTCCTCAGGCTCACCCCACTGCCTTTGGGGATAGGGGAAGATGCCAGGAGATTCTAAGCGCTAAGAGCTGAGCTGGACGCAGCTTGCGATTCAGGGATGCCGGGGTGTATGCAATCGACCATTGCAGGGTTATGGGCTGTACTCTGTAGGGAAGTGGGAAAGGCTGCCTCAGAGCTTGGCTCGGGGCCCTCGGACTTGAATGTCTCTGCTGTAAAGTCCAAGCCGAGGACTGCGGGGCGGGGAAGCGTTCAGCTCAGCACTGGCACACCGCCTCCTGAGCCCACGACCCTACTCCGAGATGCACACCGCGGTCCCATCTCATGGAAGGGCACCCGGAGGCTGTGTCAGACCACCAGACCAGCTCTTGATTCAGACAGCCCCTTCCTACCAGGCAGTCCCAGCAGGCGGCCTAACTCACACAACCAGGGAATCCTTCGACCTGGAGCTCGTCCACATTCTCACCCTTAATTAGTGTCCAGCCGCCCCCCACCCCGGGGTCCTGCATGTCCGTGGGCCTTTCTCATCTTACACTCGTCTACGGTAACATTAGAGAGAAAAAAATTTTTTTTTCACAACGTTATACTGCTACGGTTTTTCTATGATGCCTCTGTCTCCGTCTTTATCATCCTTCAGGGACCAGCTGAGTGACCCCAAGGTCTCTCACAAACGGATAACAATGGCTGGCTGGCTTTGGGCTCACTGAAAGCCAGGACTCCGGGCTAAATGCTTACCGGGGTTCTCTAATCTAATCCATCTTAATTTGCAAGCCAGGAAGCTGAGGACCAAAGGTTAAGGTAATGGTCAAGGTCATACATTCCCTAAGCACGGAACTGGGAAACCCACCGGGCAGATACTGAAGGGCGGGGGTGGGCGTGGGCGTGTTTAAGAACCGAGAGCCCGTTCACGTCGCTCTTCAAGATGCAGCGGGACGCTGCTCCCTGCCCCGAGCGAGCCTACGTTCTCACCAGTGGGGTGAGGATCTCAGGCTCGGTATCCAGGCTCATTATGGAGTAAACTGTAGTGCGCAGAGCCCTGGGAAGCGGCACACGGCTCTCGCCAGCCGAGGGTGTTGGGTCCGGGAGCCAGGGGGATGAGGGTCTAAGGGTCATTACTATCTTAAACTAATGACGCCCGCCTTCGCATAGCGACCCCTTCGCAAATCAAATCGGCAGTATTTGTTTTGTTTTCCAAGTATTCTATAAACGAAGCGTGCAGAGTGAGAATATTCAACCAGGACAGAAAAGTGAGAAATGCTGGGGACCTCCGAGGTCGCAAAGCCCGCGGAGATTAGTGCGGTGCAGGCGGACTCTGCATGCCCGGAGTGCCAGGGGCGCACCTAGGGAAATAGTTATACTTAATAATTTTTTTAAAAAAATCAGCCACCCGCCGCGGTTAAAAATTAATGAGATGATAAACCGTGACATTAAAAAGAAAGAAGCTGGCTCCGCAGGCTGAGGTGGAGTGGTTCCCTCAAGCCCAGCGCCGCCCTGCACCAGCCGGCGGGCGAGAGCCCAGGCTGAGGGTGCCCAGCACAGAGGCTGGGCCACCACGCCTCTCCCCTTTCCGCCGAGCTCTTGCCCAGAAGTCCTCTCGCTTCCTAGCGTTATTCCCAGCGAACAGACACAGGTTTGGCCAAATCAGAATAGCTCCCGTTTTATTTCGTATAGATTCCCCATTAAATCGATGTCATGTGGCGTATTTCAATACCTGTATTTAAACGAACGCTCAGAGCACGCAGGGTTCCCTGGAACTTTACGACTTGACAGCGGCCGGGAATCCTGGCCGCTCCTTGGCAGGCACGCCCTACGTGTGCCTGCCCCTCGCTTCCTCTGGGAGGTATTCCCGGCTCAGGCCGCGGGCGCTCCACTGCGGGAGCCAACAGCCCGGCAGCTCCGGGTCTTGCTGACCTCCCTGCTAGACTGGGCTCCTGGAAAAAGGGGCCAGTGGCTTAGATTTCATTTATAACTCATGGAGCTTCCTGCGGTACGAGCACTGTCCTAGCTCTTTACAATAAACCCGGGACTTCCCTGGTGGCCCAGTGGTTAAGAATCTGCCTGTCAATGCAGGGGACACGGGCTGGATCCCTGGTCCAGGAAGATCCCACACGCCGCAGAGCAAGTAAGCCTCTGGGCCACAACTACGGAAGTCCACGCGCCTACAGCCCCTGCTCTGCAACAAGAAAAGCCACCGTAATGAGAGCGCACCGCAACAAAGGGCAGCCCCGGCTCGTCGCAACTAGAGCAAGCCCACGGGCAGCAACGAAGACCCCAGAATACAATAAACCCATCTAATCCTATTTTACACCTCTGAGTTCTGCTGAGGAAATAGATGAAGAATGAATCTTAGGCCCAAAGAGGAGGAGTAGCTTGCCCAAGGTCACACAGCTCAGTAATGCCAGAGCTTGGTTTCAAACCCAGGCAGTCTGATTCCGGAGCCCAAGAGCAAGGTAACGTCTCATGCCCAGTTCAAAGAGGAGGCACAGAAATGTCTGTCAGCAATCCCACTACTGGGCATATACCCTGAGAAAACCATAATTCAAAAAGAGTCATGTACCAAAATGTTCATTGCAGCTCTATTTACAATAGCCAAGACAGGGAAGCTACAGATGTCCATCAACAGATGAATGGATAAAGAAGATGTGGCACATATATACAACGGAATATTACTCAGCCATAAAAGGAAATGAAATTGAGTTATTTGTAGTGAGGTGGATGGACCTGGAGTCTGTCATACAGAGTGAAGTAAGTCAGAAAGAGAAAAACAAATACTGTATGCTAACACATATATATGGAATCTATAAATAAATAAATAGAAAATGGTTTTGATGAACTTAGGGGCAGGACAGCAACAAAGATGCAGAAGTAGAAAATGGACTTGAGGACACGGGGAGGAGGAAGGGTAAGCTGGGACGAAGTGAGAGAGAGGCATGGACATATATACACTACCAAACGTAAAATAGATAGCTAGTGGGAAGCAGGCGCATAGCACAGGGAGGTCAGCTCTGTGCTTTGTGACCACCTAGAGGGGTGGGATAGGGAGGGTGGGAGGGAGGGAGACGCAGGAGGGAGGAGATATGGGGATGTATATATACGTATAGCTGATTCACTTTGTTATAAAGCAGAAACTAACACACCACTGTAAAGCAATTATACTCCAATAAAGATGTTAAAAAAATGTCTGTCAATTGATTAAAGGGTACAGTAATAATATTAGCTAACAATTCTTCAAAGATTTCTAGGTGCTAGGCATATCAAGAATATGAGGTAAGCACGACTATTTCTCACTGAGGGCAGAAGAGGAGACTGAGGCACGTAGAAGTGGCCCACCCCAGATCAGGGCAGCTGGGATTCCAGGGCGCCCATCTGTCCCCCTTGCACCACTCTGCTGCTTCTCAGGAGAGCTTACTGCAGAGGCAGGTAGGAAGTGAGCAGGCCTGGTAGGCCAGTCACCCAGAGCCACCACCCACCCTGCCCCAACCCACAGCTGCCGAAGATAACAGTGGCGACGATTGCCTAATATCTGTTCTTGCTTCCTCTGTGCCAGGCACAAGGCTAAGTGCTGAACCTGCAAAGCTCATTCTGTCACTTCCCAAGGAGGAAACTGAAACCCAAAGGAGTTAAGGACATTGACTACCAAAGGTCACTCTGGTAGTGTGGCCCGGGGAATCCTAGATGGGAATCTAAATGGCTCCGCTAGAAGCCCTGGCTCCTTTTTTTAAAAAAATATTTATTTATTTATTATTTATTTTTGGCTGCATTGGGTCTTGTGCTGAGCGCGGGCTTTCTCTAGTTGTGGCCAGCGGGGGCTACTCTTCGTTGCGGTGCGTGGGCTTCTCATTGCGGTGGCTTCTCTTGCTGTGGAGCACGGGCTCTAGGAGCATGGGTTTCAGTTGTTGTGGCACATGGACTCAGTAGTTGTGGCTCGCGGGCTCTAGAGCGCAGGCTCAGAAGTTGTGGCACACGGGCTTAGTTGCTCCGCGGCATGTGGGATCTTCCCAGACCAGGGCTCGAACCTGTGTCCCCTGCATTGGCAGGTGGGTTCTTAACCACTGCGCCACCAGGGAAGCCCGAGCCCTGGCTCTTTGAACCACTCTCAGCAGTTCCCAGACTTGCCTGAAGACATAAACTGCTGGAGGCTGGGACAAACCCAACCCCCTGGCTGCCCCAGCTCCCTTGAATTGGCCTCCCTGGGGACATCACCTAAAAAACCGCATTTGCAAACAGGTGATCTTCATCATGTGGCAAGTTGGAGAACTGCATCTTTCCCAGAGGCCCCAGTTCCTTCAGGCTCCTCTCCTGATGGCCTGGGAGAGACTGGAGTCAGATTTCCCCTCTCCAGGCCCTGCTTGTCCATCTCAGCGTCTCTGTGTGTTTGCTGGGATCCAGTGGCTACAGCACAAACCCAGCAGCCTGGGGACCCTGGGAGGGCAGAGGGGGGCAGAGGGAGGGAAAGAGGAGGCGGGGGAGGTTAGGAGAGGTACTCTGGGACACACTTGTCTTGGCCCAGACCACAAAACCACCCCTGTGGCTTATGCAGCCCAGTACCTGCCAGCACTGCATAGGAGAGAAGATGAATTCTGGGGGACTCTTCAGAGACAGTCTATCTGTTCTTCCCAGATCCTAAGCTCCCCCGTGGAGCCCCACAGGAAGGTGAGTAGGGGCGAACCAACCTCCACAGGGGTTTACAGGGCGCCAAGCTTTCCATCTGGCCCTCTGTCCACAGGAGGCTTAAAAGGTTTTTGTTATTTACCCTGTTCCACACTTAAGAAGCAGCCAAGCTGAATTCTAAAACCAAACCCTCTTCTTTCCAGCACACCCCAACTAACCCTACCCCACCCAAACTCCAGCCTACAGAAGTCTCACTTGCTGCTCTGTCTCACATTAACTCCGCCACTCACCCCAAAGAAGTTTCCTTTGTCCTCAGCTTCTTAGGGGAGGTTTGTCACACAATCCTGGCACATTCCTGCCTCAGGGCCTTTGCACTGGCTGTTCCCTTTTCTTGCAATGACCTCCCCCAGATATCTGCCTGGCGGATGCTTCATCTGTTTCAAATCTTTACTCAAATGTCACCTTATCATGAGGCTCCTATTTAAAATTGCACCCCCTGTGGAGAAAAGGGAACCCTCCTACACCGTTGGTGGGAATGGAAATTGGTGCAGCCACTATGGAGAACAGTATACAGGTTCCTCAGAAAACTAAAAATAAAGTTGCCATGTGATCCTACAATCCCACTCCTGGGCATATATCCAGAAAAGACAAAAACTCTTAGTCGAAAAGATACATGCACCCCAATGTTTGTAGCAGCACTATTTACAATAGCCAAGACTTGGAAGCAACCTAAATATATATATATATATATATATATATATATATATATATATATATATATATATATAATGGAATATTATTCAGCCATAAAAAAAGAATGAAATAATGCCATCTGCAGCAACATGGATGGGTCTAGAGATTATCATACGAAGTGAGGTAAGTCAGACAGAGAAAGACAAATACCATATGATATCACTTATATGTGGAATCTAAAAGAATGATACAAATAAACTTATTTACAAAACAGAAATAGACTCACAGACACAGAAAACAAACTTATGGTCACCAAAAGGGATAGCTGGGGGGCAGGAAGGAAGAAATAAATTAGGCATTTGAGATTAATATATACACACTACTATACATAAAATAGATAAACAACAAGGACCTACTGTATAGCACAGGGAACTATATTCAAGACCTTGTAATAAACTATAGTGGAAATGAATCTGAAAAAGAATGAATATATGTATATGTGTAACTGTGTCACCTTTCTGTACACCTGAAACTAACACAACACTGTAAATCAAATATATTTCAATTAAAAAAAGAATTAAAACAACTGTAGATACAACTATATTTATTGACTATAAGATGAATTTATTTTCCTAATTTTTCATTTCATTTTCTTCAAGACAAAGTCCCAAACTAATTTTTCCTTTTTTTTCCCTATATTTTGTTTTCACATTTTGTACTCTATTTTAAATAGCCTTTTTTTCTGGCATGAGTTTTCTTTAGAAAATGATCATCCCCTGTTTTGTCTTAGGACACAACTTTCTCTTATAGTCTTGTATTTGAAGTTCCTCCTTTCTATCTGGTGAACTCCTACTCATCCATCAAGGTCCATGTCATATGCCCCCCCCCCTTTCTGAGAGCATCCCCCACTGTTAGAGAATTAACTTTATAACTTGGTAATCACTGTTGTATCTGGTTCATCTCTATGCCCACAGTGCTTAACAAAGAACATGCTACGTAGTAGGTGCTCTCATCTGACAAATGAATGATTGAATAAGTGAATGAATAAAGCCTGCCGTTGGGAAGCAGTACACCCCACAGATGCATCATCTCCTGTACTTCTTTTCTGTAACAGTCATGGCATTTGTAAGTCCTGTTGTAATTCTCTCTCCACTGGTAAACTGGGGGCTCCATGTGGGAAAGACAGCGTTTGTGTGCTCACCCTGCACAGAGGCTGATCATAGCAGGCAGGTAATCAATGTGCACTGCCTGAATGAACAGATTTATTTATTTTGATTTTCAAGATAAAGAAATGCACTTCTGGAAACAGAATCTTAAAATGTGCCTGTTTGCAATTACTCACCGCCTTCTCAAACCCCGCTCCTCCCTGGCAGCCGTGAAATTCATTCAATACATACTTATTAAATAATGTGCAAGGCACTGGTGAACCCACCGGAGAGTAAGATCCCTGCCATCATGAGTTTCAGTTCTGGTGGGGGACAGACAATAAACAGATAAATACATATATAAGACCATTTGAGATTTTTATCAGTACTGAGAAGAAGATCCAGCTGGGTGATATGACAGAGGGGGCTGGGGGGGTAGCTGAGGGGGAGGGGGAAGAGGTATTTTAGACTTTGTGGTCTGGCAAAGCCACACACTGAAGGCAATGTTTAAGTTTTGAATGTTTAGAGGCAGCCGCCATGGGAAGATCTGATGAAGAGAGTTCAAGGCAGAGGGAGCAGCTTGTGCAAAGGCCCTGAGGTAGGAATGACCTTGGCATGTTCAAGAAACAACAAGTGTGGTCAGAGCTTAGTGAGCACTTGGGTGGTTAAGTGGGTGGGTGGAGGAATATGATGTGGGGTCGGAGAGGTCAGCTTCATAGGCATGGGACAGATTGATTTATCGGTTATAAGTCTCCACTCCCCTGTATAGTATTTCCACCCATACCCAAACTTCTCTGATGCTTGACTTTGGACTTGCCCATGGGAGTTGCTTTGATGAATAGATGTTAGCAGATATGACGCAGGCAGAGGCTTGACATATGCTTTGCTCTCTTGTGTTTCTGCCATCGCCATGGGAAGAAACTGCTCTGCCAGCCCACTGGTCCAAGGAGGAAGAGAGACACCTGGACGTGACCTATGGGCCAACCCCCCAACCTCTGCCAAACTCCAGCCAACCCAAAGATGTGTGAACAAGAAAAGCTGATGTTGGGCTTCCCTGGTGGCGCAGTGGTTGAGAGTCCGCCTGCCGATGCAGGGGACGCGGGTTCGTGCCCCGGTCCCGGAAGATCCCACATGCCGCGGAGCGGCTGGGCCCGTGAGCCATGGCCGCTGAGCCTGCACGTCTGGAGTCTGTGCTCCGCAACGGGAGAGGCCACAACAGTGAGAAGCCCAAGTACCGCAAAAAAAAAAAAAAAAAAAAAAAAGCTGATGTTTTCAAGCTACTGCATTGGTGGGCAGGGTTGTTTCACAGCATTAGTGTGGATGCAGTTAACTAACAGAAGGCCATTGCAGGAGGTGGGAGCGTAGTTCAAGGGTAATGAGAAGCCAGCCGGGGATGCTTCCTTCCACGGCCCGTAGATGGCGGCAGGTGGGCAGCCACGAGGGCAGTTCACTCACTCTATCCGTCCTCCTGTGGGACACAGAACGTGACTGCCTTTCCCCACTACCTTAAAGTTAGCGTGGCCATGTGACTTGTGAGCAGAAGCAATATTAACGTGTCACTTCCAGATGAAAAGCTTTAGGAGCCAGAATATTGTTCCGTCTGTCCTTCTTCCTCTGTCAGGGCAACCAGTCAATCTCGTCTAATTCCCCAGACTTCGCTACACTTCCACTGCTCCCAGCTTGGTCCAGGCTACCATATGTCTCACCTGGGTGACCACAGTGGCCTCCAGCTGGCCTCCTCCTTTTCATTCTTGTTCCCTGTGTTAAACAGAATAAAGGCCCCCAACAATGCCCGCGTCCTAATCCCCAGAACCTGTGAATGTGCAAAAACAAAAACAACAAAACAACGACAACAAAAAGCAAAAACCCTTGCAGATGTGATTAAGTTAAAGGTCTTCAGATGGGGAGGGTATCCTGGATTCTCTGGGTGGGCCCCATGTAATCACGAGGGTCCTTATAAGAGGCCAGACAGCGAGAGTCAGAGGAGATGTGATGATAGTAGCAGAGGTTGCAGCGATGCAGCCAGGAGCCAACGAATGCAGGCAACCTCTAGAAACTAGAAAAAGTAAGGAACAGATTCTCCCTGGAGTTCCCAGAAGGAATGCAGCTCTGCCGACACCTCGATTTTAGGACATCCGACTCCGTTACTGTGGGATAATAAAAGTGTACTGTTTTAAGCCCCTAAGTTTATGGTAATAGAAAACAAATGTACTTCCCTACAGTCTGTTCTCCACTCAGCAGCCAGAGTGATCTATCAAAGACCAGAAATCGGGTGCTGTCACTTCCTGCACAAGGCCCTCGAGGGGTCCGTCCCCCTTGTTTGTAGGGGACTCTGAACTCCTTGCCTGGGCAACTGGCCTTGCCCACTGCTCCAGTCCTGTCACTCACTCCTGGTCACCGGCTCCTGCCACGTTGGCTTTTCCTCACCTCCTTCCTACAGATCTCTTCCTTCTGCCCATGATATTCCTCGCTTCACTTGTAGCCTGTATCTCCTCCTCTTCCCACAGGACTCGGCCTGAATGCAACTTTCCCAGAGAAGGACTTTCTGAGTCCCAGTCTAAACCGGGTGGTCCCGTGTCCTCTATTTCAGCAGCCTTATTACAGTCTGTTGTTACACGTTTGCAGGTACACTGTGTACTGCCTTCCCTTCTAGACTGTAAACACCACGAGGGCAGGGACTTTGCAATCACAGCCAGTACTTACTGAGCAATGACAAAGTGTCAGGATGCACTTGCAACATCATATTGAATCCTTACAATAATTCTGTAGCTGGACACCGTCCTTATCTTTGTTTCACAGATAAGGCCCAGAGTCTTAGTGCACAGGCCACCAGGAGCAAGGGGCAGAGCCAGGACTGAACTCAGCACCCAGACAGGCTGGTCCACAGCCCATTCTTTAATTCACTAGACTCTCCTACTTCTGTTTGATTTCAAACCTGACAGCGTTTTCCCTCAAGGAAATGCACTGTTTGGTCCTGCAGGAATCATATTCAAAGCCAGAGAACCTGGTTCAAGCACTGCCTTTCGAAGAAGCTAATCGTGCCCCTGACTCCCGCCAACCACATGGCTGGGCCATCTTCCCCTGGTGGAATAAGGGGCCTGCCCCTCACAGCTGTCCAAGCTGGGGGCTGACATGAAGATGCCGGAATTCATCCTCTCCGCTCTTTCATCCGCAGCCTCTGGGGCCTGTGGTCCGGGGTCAAGTGTGGGGTGGGCGGCAGAGGCTGCAGCAGGTGAGGCCTCGCCAGCAATTAGCTCCCATGCCCAGACACTTACTCCTTTTTGTGTTCCTAATCTTTTTACTGGAAACACTCTGGATTTTGTTCTGAGCTGTTCTGGGAGCATCACCTTCTTCAGAGGGCACTGGGAAGTCAGGTGTTTTCAACACCAAGATCCCCTTGGAGAATGGCCCCCACTCTGAATTAATAAGTTCCAGAAACACCACCACTAGAGAGAATGGGTGGCGTTAACAGAGGACGCCTAAACAACAGGTTAAGAGAGAATTGTTGCAACAAGAGAAAAAAATAGGTAAATTGGACTTCATCCAAATTAAAAACATTTGTGCATCAAAGGGCACCATCAAGGACTTCCCTGGTGGCACAGTGGTTAAGAATCCGCCTGACAATAGCAGGGGACATGGGTTCAAGCCCTGGTCCGGGAAGATCCCACATGCCACGGAGCAGCAAAGCCCCTGCGCCACAACTACTGAAGCCCGTGCACCTAGAGCCCGTACTCCGCAACAAGAGAAGCCACTGCAATGGAAAGGCTGAACACCACAACGAAACCTCCGCTCACCGCAACTAGAGAAAGCCAGTGCACAGCAACGAAGACCCAAAGCAACCAAAAATAAAAGAATAAATTAATTAATTTTTTTAAAAAGGCACCATCAACAGTGTAAAAAGGCAGCCCACAGGACGGGAGAATATATTTGCAAATCATATGTTTAATAAGGAATCGATGCGCAGAATATAAAAAGAACTCCTACAACTCAACAACAAAAAACAAACAACTGGATTTTTAAATGAGCAAAGGACTTGAATAGACGTTTCTCCAAAGAAGATATACAAGTAAGCCAATAAGTACATGAAAAGATGCTCAATATCATTAATCATTAGCAAGATGCAAATCAAAACCACACACACATTAGGATGCCTACCATCTAAAAAAAAAAACAAACAGAAAATAAGGGCTGATGAGGATGCAGAGAAACTGGAACACTTGTACGCTGCTGGTGGGGATGTAAAATGATGCAGCCTTTGTGGAAAACAGTATGGCAATCCCTCAAAAAAAGGAATCATAGAGTAACCATATGATCAGCAATTCCACATCTGGATACACATCCAAAAGAAGAGAAAGTAGGAACTCAAATAGATATCTGTGCAATGTTCATAGCAGTGTTATTCACATTAGCCAAAAGGTAGCAACAACCCAAATGTCCATTGATAGATGGATGAATAAATGAAATGTGGAATATACACACAATGAAATATTATTCAGCCTTAAAAAGGAAGGAAATTCTGACATATACTAGAACATGAATGAACTTTGAAGACTTCATGCTAAGTCAAATAAGCCAATCACAAAAGGACAAATATTGTCTGATTCCACTCATATGAGGCACCCTAGAGCAGTCAAATTAATGGAGACAGTAAATAGAATGATGGTTTCCAGCAACTGGGGGTAGTAGTCATTGGGGAGTTGGTATTTGATGGATACAGAGTTTTAGTTGGAGAAGATGAAAAAGTTCTGGAGAAAGATGGTGTTGATGGTAGCATAACAATATGGATGTACTTAATGCCTCTGAACCGTCCACTTTAAAAATGGTTAAAATGGTAAAGTTTATGTTATGTATATCTTACCACAATAAAACAAAAAGAAAGAATTATCCTCCCAACAAATGAACTACAGGATCACCCTTGACATTGTCCTCCTCCTCAGCCCCAGCTGTGAACACATTAAGGGTTACAAAGTTCTGTGTTTACATCCTTGATGTCTATAGTAGAGTGATTGTAAAATAGCCCCAATTATCCACCTCTGCCCACATCCATGTCCCTGACAATGTGACTTTGCTGCTCCTCCCATCAAGCAGTAGAGTCTATTTCTTTATCCCTAGAATCTGGGGTGGCTTTGCGGCTTGTTTAGAATCTCGTGGAAGTGGCAGTATGCCAGTTTTGACCTTGTCCTCAGGAGATCTGCTTGCCCTGTCGGAATCCTGTCACTGTCATTAGAGAGAGCCAGAGGTAGCCAGCTGGAGGATGAGAGACTCTGTGAAGAGAGCCCATTTATCCAGCTGAGGCCATCCCAAACCATCCCACAGCCAGCGGGGCCCCAAACACGTGAGCGAGGCTAGCCGAGATTGGCAGAGCTCGTCTAGATGACATGTAGCTGGCTGCATATGCATGAGTAGGCCCTACCCAGACCAGAAAAACTGCCCAGTTGACCAGTAAACTCAAGAGCATAATACATGTTTATTGTTCACAGCCATTCTTGGGGTTGGGGAGGGATAGTTGTTATGCAGCAACAGCTAACTGATACATACAGTACAGAGACCTCAGAGATATTGTGGGTTTAGTTCTAGACTATTGCAATAAAATGAATATGGCAATGAAGTGAGTCATTGGAGTGTTTTGGTTTCCCCATGCATTAAAAAAAAGAAAAGAAAAGAAAAAAGGTTCTGAAGCACCTAGGAGCAGGAGAGGAATAAAGATGCAGACATAGAGAATGGACTTGAGGACATGGGGAGGGGGAAGGGTAAGCTGGGGCAAAATGAGAGAGTGGCATGAACATATATAAACTACCAAAGGTAAAATAGATAGCTAGTGGGAAGCAGCTGCGTAACACAGGGAGGTCAGCTCAGTGTTTTGTGACCACTTAGAGGGGTGGGATAGGGAGGGTGGGAGGGAGACGCAAGAGGGAGGAGATATGGGGATCTATGTATACATATAGCTGATACACTTAGGTATAAAGCAGAAACTAACACAACATCGTAAAGCAATTATACTCCAATAAAGATGTTTAAAAAGTTATATTTACTCTATACTGTAGTCTATTAAGTGTGCAATAGCATTATGTCTAAAAAAACCTACATACCTTAATTCAAAAATACTTTATTGCTAGAAAATGCTAACCATCCTCTGACAATGCAGGGCTGCCACAAATGTTCAATTTGCGAAAAAACACAATACCTGCAAAGCACAATAAAGCACATGCAAGAGAAAAAGGAGTGCCTGTACATTTTTCATCCATTCCCTCTGTCTTTTTTGCTGCCAATAACCTCCTTTGGACTTTGATTAACTTATATATTTTTTGTTATTAATTTCTGCTTCTTACGTGCTTTAAGTTTTTTTTTCTTCTCCTTGAATTGGAAGCATGTAATATTAATTTTTAGCATGTTAACTGTATGACTCAAATCCTCTATATTTTTTGTCTACTTTGTTAGACAACTCCCAAGAAAGTTTTGTTAAAGTCTTTCACGAAAATTGTCAAATTTTTGTATTTTTGAGAGTTCTTGTGTTGTATATTTAATGGCTTGTTCTTCGGCATACAAAGATTCATAAATGTTACATACTCATATATCTTCGCTTCCTATGCGCCACACAATATTCTAATATATTGTTTAATTAATGTCCTAATTTACAAATGAAGGTGCACAGAGAGGTTAAGTAACTGACCATGGTCACACAGGAGAGAAGTAGCAAAGCTGGAATTTGAACCCAAGCAGTTCTGGCTCCAGAGCCTACCACTTAACAACTACACTCTACTGCTCCTCATTGTGATGGGTAGAATTTTTCAACATGAATAAATTTGTACCATTTACTCCTCATTGCCTGAATCTACTTTGTCTGATATTGATGTTGTTTTTCCTTGCATTTCCCTCAGGTTTTAGCCTCGTTCCTCAGAAAGCAGAGCTGAGGTCAAAGCTTACTACTTTGCAATGCAATAGGAGACCAGCTGGAGTGGGGCAAAGGAGGTGAGGTCAGGAAGGAGGGTGAGGTCATGGGAAGGTGGTTTCCAAGCTGGTCACCATCTGGTAACCAGCACAGTTGATCAATGGACCTCGTGGGATTGTCTTCCAGAGGTTGTAAGCACAACTGCATCTCCGGACACCACATGGAGAAGAAGGGAAGAGAATGATTTGCCAGCTCTGGTCTCTCATTGGTGGAGGGTTTGCTCCATAGAGTATCAGCTCCCTGCTTTTCCAGCTTTGCCTGCATGGGGACCAAGTGGTCCTCGAGCATCTCACACCTCAGCAGCAACAGGGAAATCCCAGGACCCGAGGTGAGAGGCACACGGCGTGGGCATGAGGCTGCTCTGTCGGGTTGTGCCCACAGGAATTTGGGTGGAGCTCACAGAGGTGTGACTGGGGTGACCTGAAGACAGGTGAGGCGTATGAGAAGTCTGATACACCTTGTCAGCCATCTCTATTTTCAACTTTCCACGTCATTTGATTTTAGGTCTGTCATACTGTTTATTATTTATAAGGGGCTGATCTAAAATAAACAGAATGACCCAAATGTTTTTTAACCTAATCTGAATCTCTGTTTTTCTTTAGGGAATCTAACTTATTTAAATTGTTTTCCTGTCTTTTAATATTCTGATCAGTCTCGCCGGTGATCTGGAAGTTACACATTATATCCACACTTTGCTAAGTAGGTACATTATATCAAATTCACACACATGACACACGAACTTATTTTTCTCTATTAATGCCCAGAATGAAACAGATTTATTGATTCTAATCTGTGGAGGGTAAGAAATTGAGTGTACTCTTATTTAGTCCTTTCTTCTCGTTATTCAAGAATTACATTTGACATTTGCACTTAACACCAAGATTACATTATCAACAAGTATTTAGACTTAATTTCAATTTTACTGCTGACTGCCATTTGCTTTACACCATATTTTCCTAGTTTTTGTGTCCTCTATTTTATATACTCATTAAATGACAGAATTAAAAATGGAATATCTCGTGTAATGTTGTTTCAGGAAGAGTATGTAGATGGTATACTTAAATTGGTTTTTAATTATAAAAGCTCTGCAGCTTGTGAAACGTCAAACAGAATATCAATATACAACTCAGACAGAGAGGATGCTTTCTGAGTTCCTGCATGTCTGAAAGTGACTTTATGTTGCCCTTGAATTTGAAAAATTGCTTGACTGAATATGGGATTCTTGGGCTATAATATTTTCCTTTCAGTGTTCTGTAAACATTGCTCACTATTTTCTAAGGAAGCAGTCTGACACCGACCCTAGCTTTCCCTCCTTTCTGAGAACCAAATTTTTTCAATGGCTAATGGGCAGGATCCTTTAAATTTAAAAACTTCACCAGGGTATATTCAGACACTGATTGATTTGCCCTAATTTTTTTTTTCACAGTTTTTGACCTTTGACAATGAAGTATTTTTCAGGTGAGAATTAGCATTCTGTTATCTCATTGATTCCTGCTTCTGTTCCAACATTTCTTCTATGCTTGCTTCTCCTTCCCGTGCACATAAACTGGTGGATGATGGGTCTCTGGGGGTCTTCACCATGTTTCCTGTGCTCTCTCCCATCCATGTCCTTCCTTCAATCTTTTTCTCTGTGTTTTGGGAGCACTTCTTTTTAATTCCTCAATTCGATATTTTGTAGGATCCAAATTCCTGTCACTTCCTCCATGACATTTTAAATTTCTGATCATCATAATTTTCACCCCCAGGAATATTTTCCTGATTCTCAGATTCCTTTTCATGACTGCTTAGCTTTGTTTTCCAGAGGCTGTATCCTCTCAAATCTTACTAAGAAGATAAATGAGAGTTTGCTTCCCCTGCTCCCCACACCCATTTCTTTCTTTCTAGTAATTATGTTTGAAGGGAGATAGTTGTTTTAATTTATTAATTTTTTCTTTTTGGTCATGTTGCACGTCTTGCAGGATCTTAGTTCCCCAACCAGGGATTGAACCAGGCCACGGCAGTGAAAGTGCTGAAGTGCTGAGTCCTAACAACTGGACTGCCAGCCCAGGAGATATTTGTTTTAATTCCTCCAGGTAGGCCCTTTCTTTTGATCTATTCACTTCTTTCCATATCCAGGTAATTTTGCTGTTTGCTCATTCCTGTAGGAATGGTGGTTTTGATAACTGCAGTGGAGTGGTGATGGTGCTAGTGATGATGAGGATGGTGGTGGTGGTAGTGGTGGTGATGGTGGTAACGGTGGTGGTGGTGATGGTGGTAGTGGTGGTGGTGATGGTGGTGGTGGTCATGGTGATGGTGGTAATGGTGGTGGTAGCGATGGTGGTTGTGGTGATGGTGGTGGTGGTGATGGTGGTGGTGGTGATGGTGGTGGTGATGGTTGTGATGGTTGTGGTGATGGTGATGGTGGTGGTGATGGTGATGGTGGTGGTGATGGTGGTGGTGGTGATGGTGGTGGTGGTGATTGTGGTGTGGTGGTGGTGATGGTAATGATGGTGGTGATGGTCATGGTGATGGTGGTGATGGTCGTGGTGATGGTGGTGATGGTCATGGTGATGGTCGTGATGGTGGTGGTGATTGTGGTGGTGGTGGTGGTGGTGATGGTCGTGATGGTGGTGGTGGTGATTGTGGTGGTGGTGGTGGTGGTAATGGTCATGGTGATGGTTGTGATGGTGGTGGTGGTGATTGTGGTGGTGGTGATGGTAATGATGGTGGTGATGGTCATGGTGATGGTGGTGATGGTTGTGGTGATGGTGGTGGTGGTGATTGTGGTGGTGATGGTGGTGGTGGTGATCGTGATGGTGATGTTGGCGGTGGTGGTGGTGGTGATGGTGGTGGTATTGGTGATTTTGGTGGTGGTGGTCTCACCCCAGGGTGTTGTCAGTCTTTATTGGTTATCCGCAGAGCAGCCTTACCTTGAGCCTATAGGAAATGTTCCTGAGGACTGTGGTCACCTGGTCTCTCTCCAGCTGGGCTTGGCCAGCATGGGGGTTATTCCCATCCCTAAAAGCTGTGCAGCCAGCCCAGCCCAGCGGTGCCCATCCTCTTATCGCCTCAGAGCCCAACCCTGGGTGGGAGGACCAGCCAAATCCTATGGCCACAGGCAAGCAGAGCATGTAACTGACCAGTCCTGAAACAAGAAGTCCTATGGGACATACAAGGATTTGTCTGGGGAAGCACGGGGGGTGGGGGAAGGGCAGGGAGGTCTGTTTCTGGAAGGGGCCATGGGATGATAGAAAAAGCACTGGTTTCAACACCCACTGACCTATGTTATTATCCCAGTTTTGCCATCATGAAACCTTGGGCAGATTGCTCCACCTTGCTGAGCCTTGATTCTCTTGACTGTAATTTGGGACTAATAATGCAGGTTCTCAAAAAATGTTACTTTCCTTCCCCACTGCCCATGAGTCTCTGTCTCAAGCAGGAAGCTGGGCCTAAGGCAGTTTCAGTCTGAGATTCTAAAGCTGAGATTCCCCACAGACAATCCCAGGCCAGTAGAATTGGAGGTGAGGTATAGTGTGGTTAGAACACAGGCTTTAGCCACAGACAGCCCTGAGCACTGCTTACCAGATGCATGACCTTGGCCAAGACACTTCACCCCTGCTGCACCTTGGGTTCTTATGCGTCGTCGGGATAATGCTGTCCTACCTCATGGAGTTGCTCTGAGTGGACACTGGGACACGGAAGCACTCACTGAATGGTGGTTGTTAAAGGATTTGGGAATCCTTGAAGTGGATTTTTATAATGTGGTTTGAACAGAAAGACACAGTGTTTGCTGTGTCTGCTCACTGGCCAGGAACCAGCTGGTCTGACTGTTTCTTGCAAGAGGGATTGCCAAGGACACACATCCACTCTGCTGTCACACTGTCCCTGGTCACCTTGGCCCCATTCAGAGTAGGCACGATAGACCTGGAAAGGGGCGAGTTAACAACCCTCGCTTGGTCATATCTGACCATCACACAGTTAGAAAGGAAGGGGCTGGGGGCACTGCTTTCGTGTTGTTCTATATTTACCCCCCATTGGCCTGTCTGTGGGACCGGGTGTGTGCTAATCCCTGCCCAGCGCCTCCCTGGCTCCCAGGGGCACTGTTATCATTGGACACAGACACCTTATCTCCTGGAAGGCTCAGGCGGCAATTTGCTTTCAGGTTGAAACCTCCTCAAATCAATATTGATGCTTTCTATGTGACAGCCTGTGGCTGCGGTCACCTCCCTGGTCCCCTCTACTTTGGTCTCTGCCCCTCCAGAGTGGTTCAAAGGAGCTTTTGGAAACCTTTAACCCCTCCAACAAGTCATCGTTCATTCATTCATTCATTCATTCATCCAGGTACTCAATCAATGTTTCCTGAGACATTGTGTTGGGGGCTGGGGATATAAGCGCTAATAAGAGGTATAGAAGGACGCTGCCCCTCCTGGAGCTTACAGTGAATAAAATAATGACAGGGTAGTGAGCGCTCCTCTAGGAAGAGACAGCAGAAAAATATTAAAAGGGGGATCGCCTTTGGATGGAGTGGTAAGCTCACAATGTAGCTGATGCATTGGGGTCCCCCAGAGGCCCCTCCGGGGGAGTAGTGTGGGTGCTCCACTAGTAACTTGGTGAATCCCCCCAGTCTTGGTTCTCCACCGCCCTTCCTGCTGGCTCAGAAGTTCTTTTTTAAATTTGTTCTTTATTGAAATACAGTTGATTTACAATGTTGTGTTAATTTCTGCTGTACAGCAGAGTGACTCGTCAACACATACACACATTCTTTTTTATATTCTTTTCCATTATGGCTTATCACAGGATATTGAATACAGCTCCCTGTGCTCTACAGTAGGACCTTGTTGTTTATCCATTCTACATATAATAGTTTGCATCTGCCAACCCCAAACTCCCAATCCTTCCTCCCCTACCCGCCTCCTCTTTGGCAACCACAAGTCTGATCTCCATGTCTGTGAGTCTGTTTCTGTTTTGTAGATAGGTTTGTTTGTGCCATATTTTAGATTCCACATGTAAGTGATATCATATGGTATTTGTCCTTCTCTTTCTAACTTACTTCACTCACTATGATCATCTCTAGTTGCATCCATGTTGCTGCAAATGGCATTATTTCGTTCTTCTTTATGGCTGAGTAGTATTCCATTGTATATATGTACCACATCTTTATCCGTTCATCTGCTGATGGACATTTATGTTGTTTCCATAACTTGGCTATTGTGAATAGTGATGCTATGAACATAGGGGTGCGTGTATCTTTTTGAATTAGAGTTTTGTCCGGATATAAGCCCAGGAGTGGGATTGTTGGGTCATACGGTAACCCTATTTTTAGTTTTCTGAGGAACCTGTATACTGTCTTCCATAGTGGCTGCACCAACTTACATTCCCACCAACAGCGTAGGAGTGTTCTCTTTTCTCCACACCTTCTCTAGCATTTGTTATTTGTAGAGATTTTTTGTTATTTATTTATTTTTGGCTACGTTGGGTCTTCATTGCTGTGCATGGGCTTTCTCCAGTTGTGGCGAGCAGGGGCTACTCTTCATTGCAGTGCGCGGGCTTCTCACTGCGGTGCCTTTTTTTTTTTTTTTTTATTGCGGAGCACGGGCTCTAGGCGCACGGGCTTCAGTAGTTGTGGCTCACGGGCTTAGTTGCTCCACAGCATGTGGGAGCCTCCTGGACCAGGGCTCAAACCCGTGTCCCCTGCATCGGCAGGCGGATTCTTAACCACTTCGCCACCAGGGAACTCCATTTGTAGAGTTTTTAATGACGGTCATTCTGGTTTATCAGCATCCCAGGAGCAGATCTTACTTCAGAGGTTGCCTAATCTGTTATGGGTTGAATTGTGTCCCCATAAAGATATGTCAAAGTCTTAACCCCCAGTACCTCGGAATTTGATCTTGTTTGAAAATAGGGTCATTCCTGATGTATTTAGTTAAGATGGGGTCATTAGGGTGGGCTCCAGTCCAATATGACTGGTGTCCTTATCATCTTCCCCTTATGAGAAGGGGAAATTGGACACAGAGACGGGCGTGCACAAGGGAAAATGATGTGAAAACACAGAGGGAGAGGACGGCCATGTAGCAATGTAGGCAAGACTTGAGTGATGCATCTTCCAGCCAAGGAGTGTCAAAGATGGCCGGTAGGGCTTCCCTGGTGGCGCAGTGGTTGAGAGTCCGCCTGCCGATGCAGGGGACGCGGGTTCGTGCCCCGGTCCGGGAAGGTCCCACATGCCGCAGAGCGGCTAGGCCCGTGAGCCATGGCCGCTGAGCCTGCGCGTCCGGAGCCTGTGCTCCGCAACGGGAGAGGCCACAACAGGAGAGGCCCGCGTACCAAAGAAAAAAAAAAAAAGATGACCGGTAACTACCAGAGGCCAGAAGAGGCAAGGAAGGATTCTCCCGTAGAGCCGTTAGAGGGAGATGGTCCTGCCGACACCTTGATTTCAGACTTCCAGCCTCCAGAACTTCAAGACAAGAATTCTCTGTTGTTTTAAGCACCAAGTCGCTATTGAGCAATTATTATGTGCAGACACTGTGCTAGATACTAGGGACACATCAGGAGGCTTGGAGCCCGAGGTGGGAGGTAAGCTGGTGAAGGACCCGGGGCAGAGGTGGCAGGACCAGGGCACCGTCATGGAAAGGTGTTTGTGGGTGAGACTGGAGCCAGAGGCAGGGGAGGTGAGGACCCATTCTCCCTGATGGGCACAGCTGGGGGGACTGTGGGATGACTTCTGGGGCAGCCCTTTCCTATCCTCTGGGCTGTGGTGATCACCAGGTTATTTCTCTCGATGGACACAACACAGTAGATGAGGCTTCTGCTTCAAGAACTACAGTCCCCTCCAATAGTTAGGCCTCCCTGAGGCCTCCCTGCCTCCAGATGGCACTGGTTGGAGTTTGGGGCATTCCCAAAACTCTCCATTCACATTTATGAAGATGTCACTAGTTTAACCCAGATGTCACACAGGGCTCACCCAAGGCCATCACGTTGGCGTCCTGTTTGCAAGACACAGTGTGTTTGCCTCAGTCCCATTGCTAGGCCCTATTCTCACATTTTAACTGCATGCCTTGCCCTAGTAAAAGCATCTGAGGTTAAGATCTCTGGCTTCCTCAGATTATCAATAACGTTCCAGTTATCTATTGCTGTGGAACAAACGATCCCACGCTCAGTGGTATCAAACAGCCACCATTTAACTCTTCTGTGGGTCAAGAATTCAGACAAGGCGCAGTGTGGGTGATTTGTCTCTGCTCCATGATGTCTGGAGGCCCAGCTGCGGGACTGGAATGGCTGGGCTGGAATCATCTGGTGCCTGGGCTGGGATGACTCAAAGGCTGGGGTCAGCTGGAACTGACAACCCAAAGCATCTACACTAGTTTCTCCATGTGGATTGGGCTTCCTCACAGCATGGTGGCCTCAGGGTAGTTGAACTTTTTACATGGCCGCTCACTCTTTCTCTTTTATCACCTGACCTCAGAAGTCATACAGAATCACCTCTGCTGTACTCCATCGGTCAAAGCAGTCCCAAGCCCTCAGAGATTCAAGAGGAAGGACATGGAGGCTGTGGACATAGACACAGACCCCTCCTGCAGAGGACAAGTGTCAGACAATCTGCCGCCATGTTTCAAAACCACCAGTCAATGACATCCACTAGATAGGAAGCCAGACTTCCCTCAGATCAAGGGACACCTCACTTGACTGACAGCTCCTGGCCCTCCCCTCAAGCACAGGATGAGGTCCAAGCCCCTTGGCATGAAAAGCAAGGTCCTTCATAGCCTGTCCCAGCCTGCATTCTAGCATCCTCCCCTGGCCCTCTGAGCTCTCCCTGAACTGGCCAAATGCTCTCACACAAGGGCACCACAGGCCAGCATGGGCCTGTGGATCCGTGACCCTCAGAGGTGCCGTCGAGGCCACGGCTCCTGGGATTCTTCTTCCAGAGGCTCCGAGCTCCCCAAGGGGACACAGAAACCCACCTGAGCTCTGGATCCCCAGCCTGAGGGTGACGCCCCTCACCCTCCACTAACGACTCAGCCATCTGTCTTCCTTCCCTGAACTCTGCCCCGCTGGAAGCGGCCCAGATCCCCAGCTGGGGCTTCAAAGCCGGGGGGGGGATTGAGTGGCCCTAAGCACGGGAATCGGAGCTGCTTGCGATTCTCTAGAGTTCCCGCCCAAATACATAACTATTCACAGGACAACTGAGCCCTGTCTGTGCCCTTGAAAGGGCCGCCTTTGAAGCCGGCAGTGGAGAGCTGAATGGCCCCCCGAGTGGCCACCACACCCAGAGAGGGGGAGAGAGGCCACCGGGGCCACACCTGGAAGGGCCACTCTGTTAGAAGCACCCATGGCCACTGGCGGGAGGCGAGAAGAGAGACAGGAAGAATGTACTTCCGCTCCCAGTGACTTCTGGTCCCCAACAAAATGATGACCGTGGGATCAAAGGGGACTGAGAGTCTAGGGACGAAGACACTTCTCATTTCAGTTGACAAGCTGCAGCCTGACCTTTTCCTGGTGGACAGTGATACTAGAAGGAAAAGGACCCTCGCTCTTTGTTTTTTGTTTTTCTGCGGTATGCGGGCCTCTCACTGTTGTGGCCTCTCCCGTTGCGGAGCACAGGCTCCGGACGCGCAGGCTCAGCGGCCATGGCTCACGGGCCCAGCCGCTCCGCAGCATGTGGGATCTTCCCGGACCGAGGCACGAACCCGTGTCCCCTGCATCGGCAGGCAGACTCTCAACCACTGCGCCACCAGAAAAGCCCAACCCTCGCTCTTTGGAAGCGGGAGTTCTTCCCTTCCTCCCCCCTTCATTCATTCACTCATTCATTTGTTCTTTCCATCATTGAACACATAGTCACTGAGAGCTCACCGTGGACGTGGCCCTGCTGGGCTCAGCACCAGGTGGCCAGGACACCCCGCCCGCCCCGGCGTCCAGATCATCAGACCAGCCTAAGTTCATGTCCCAGCCCTGCCACTTGCTAGACGAGTCTCCCTGGGTGTGGTGGGCTGAACAGTGGTCCCTCAAGAATAAGTCCACATCAAATCCCTAGAACCTGTGAATGTAACCTTATTTGGGAAAAGGGCACATGGCAGGAGCTCAGGAAATGTTGGCTGGTTCTTAATTGTTCTGTGCCCCCCACTCCCCTGCCCGGCTATGAAAGTATTTTTGGTCTCCAGTGAATTTCTTAGTGGGACTCTGAAAAACAAAGATGCAAGACCGGATTCTGATACCATTTAGACGTTTTAAGAGGGGCTGTTCAGGCTACCCGCCACCCTGAACTGCCTGCATTCCGTGGTGTGTTGTTTGAAGGTCCTTGGTGTCCTAGACAAGAATGAATTCTACGGGATCAGACGTGTCAAATTCATAAGTATATAAACTAAGTGACATTCTGCACTTGGACTCCTGCCTCTGAACAGCACTTAGAGAGTCAGGAGTGAGTAAAATGAACACCAGCAATCAGTGTGAAGTCTTCTTTCTTGATTTATATTCGTCTGCAGTAACTCCTAATATTTAGACGTTTTTAAAACTTTTTATTTCGAAATCATTATAGACTCACAGGAAGTCGCAAGAATAGTACAGAGGATTCGTGGACCCTTCACCCAGCGTCCCCCAGTGGTGACATCTTATAGAGCAGTAGTCCAACATCTAAAGGAGACCAACCTGGGTATACTACTGTGAACTAGACCACCCACATTATTCCATTCTCGCCAGTTTTTTACATGTGTTCATTTTTGTGGGTGTTTCTATGTAATTTTATCCCAGGGACAGACTGGTGTCACCACCATCGAAATCAAGGCACAGACCAGATCCATCCCCACATACGGACTTCCTCATGGACTCCCGGGTTCCCTTCATAATCACAGGTCCCCACACCCCTGTCCCCTGACAACCTCTAATCTGTTCTCCATCTCACTAATTTCATCATTCTGAGAACGTTATATAAGTGGACTGACAGAGCATGCAACCTTTTGAGACTGGCTTTCTCCACTATGCAGCGCTCTCTGAGATCCATGCAGGCGGTTGCATGTATCAATAGCTTGATCTCTTGTGTTGCTGAGTAGTATTCTATTGTAAGGATGTCCTAGATTTTGTTTAGCCCATTGAAGGACATTTGAGCTGTTTCCAGTTTGGGGCTATTAAAACTGCTTTGAACATTCGCCTACAGGTTTCTTTGTGGACGTAAGTTTTCATTTCTCTGATATAAACAGGCAAGCGAATGTTTAGTTTTAAGCTCCTCTATCATCTAACACACGTCTGCTAAGGCGTTACGATCTGCAAAGACTTTAGATTTTGTGTTTTAAAGGACCGGGCAGTTAGTCATTTTTCTAAAGGGAAATCATCTTGTTCTTACACAGGTTTTGTAAATGGGGCTTCTTCTATATAGAATTTGAGTGTGAAAGAATATTAATGTGTTCTTTTTATCCAAGAGGTAATCATCTATTCTCATAACCAATTTGAAAAGTAGAGAAGAGACAGGCATTGTACTGCCATTCCACTCATGATGACATTGAAACCAGTGGTTGATGTCATTTTGTTTTTCATTCTGCCAGCCCTGAACTGTCCTAATGGACCACCCATGGGTTTAATGGCACAGTTGCCCCTAAAGGGGACACGTCAGCCACACTGGCAGAAGTGTCTGTGTAAAGACACAGCCTCAAGCCAGCAGCCTGGGCTGAGCCTGCCCAGGCACCTGCCTCCCTCCTTCCCTCCCAAGCCTGGGGGCCCCACTGTGGCTGTACCCGCTGCTTCTGTGCACTCAGAACATAAGCCCCTCCAGCCCCGTGGCCCTTTCCCATCTGATGCAGTGGGCACTCTGCGGCTGGCTATGGTCTGGCGTCCAGGTGGCCAGCATCCAGCCCAGACCAGCATCTAGCTCATCTATGCCACTGAGGCTCACGGTGGCCTCTGGGGCACCACAGGGCCACCGTCAGGGCTGCGCACACATCTTGGCTCCCTAAAGTTGACTCACAGACCAGGGGCTCCTGTGGCCCAGGAAGAGTGACAGCCAGAGAAAAAGAATTAGCAAGACGGAAGCCATGATCTTTTGTAACCCGTCCCTTTGGCCGTATTCCATCCGTATTCGCAGAAGCTGCCTGCCCCAGAGCAGAATGTATAGGAGGACCTTGTTTCGTTTAAAAAAGAAAACAACTCACCATATCTCATCAAATCTAAGATGCCCTAGATTGTAAGACCACGACTGTTTTATGTACCACAAAGAAAGAAAATGTGCTACCATTTAAACTACAACACGTGGTTGACTGTAAGACATCCTGAGTTCAGAGATGCTCACAGTAAAACCATGTGCAGCTTGGAACTGGTGGAATTCAGGATACAAAAATTAAGAAGCACTTCCTGGAATGTTAACAGCTCATCCCTCTACATGGAGCACCCCATGCTCACCTGGGTGACTTCTATCTACTCTCAGAGCTCAGCTCAGGTGTCTCCTCCCCAGGGAAGCTGCGCCAGGACATTTTGGACTCTATTCTGGGAGCACAGAAGTCGCAAAATGATGGACTGCGTGTCAGTCTGGTGCAGAGATGTGTTCTGTTTGGCCCATCCAGGGGTTTTTGTTTTTGTTTTTTTTTGCCCATAATCAAAACTTTTTTGAAAAACTGACACCAAAATGGGACAGTGTTGTTGTGTATACCTTAAAAATTAAATGTAATTATATTATCTTGGTAGATTAACTAGAATGATTGAACTGACAAGGCTTTCTGTGACAGAACGCAAATCCAGGCCGTTGTGTGGATCATTGGTGGTGTTTTCTTCTACGCGAACACCCTACTGTGAGTCTGGCCTTTCCTCCTGTCGGCCGGCACAACACTGTTGAACAACCTACACAAAGCACCACCGTCCGAGCATGGCTGAGAACCGTGGTAACCTTGAGCAACCTGGACGTTTTTCATCCGTAAGGTAAGAACTTGGACTTTGAACCAGCCGCTTCATTTTGCTTTTTCTTCTCCTCTTCCAAGGACGGATGCAGTAAATCTCTAGCCAAAGGCATGTTGATCCTTTCTCAAGCCCAGCCCGTCCAGATCTTTAAGGCGATGCCCCTAGCCAGCAGCATGCAACCCAGAGCGCAGCATCAACTTCCGGGATCCCTGCAGGGTGCTTTTGTTTGTCTGTCTTTTGGGTTTTGGCTTGCTTGTTTGTTTTTTCTTAATTGGCAGCTAACATCTATAAATCAAGAGACTTACAAAAAATTCAAGTATCTGGCTTTTCTAGGAAAACCTAAAAATGTGACATCACTGGGCCCAGGTCCCTTGGGCCTGAAGATGTTTGTGTTATGACCCCTGCCATGGGCTTTGAGGGTTTTGAGAAAAGCATGGCATGAGCTTCTGAAAGAGAGGGGCTGATGTGTGGCACTGATTTAATGAGGAGGCCTGAGCCAGGCAGAGGCTGAATGTAGAAGTGGAGGCCTTGGTGTCTGACCAGGGAGAAGAGATGAAGACGAAAGAGACAGGAAACAGGTTGAATTTCTGACCCAGGCACTGGGGGCCAGGGAGGATGGGGGAAGCTTCCAGGTGGGGATTAAGTTGCAACCAAAGTGGGCAACAATGGGGTTGGTAAAGGTTTTGACACCCAGCTTTTTTATCCTCGGTTACTGGTCCCATTTAAGCAGGCATCCCTCACCCACCTTCTGTGGTCAGGTGGGGTCCAGTGATGAGGCCGAGGGTCAGGCTTAATGTCAAGAAGAGACAAATCCCAGGCTTTTTGGGCAATGTTAATCCCAGCTCTGGGTAAGACCAGTTCACAGTCAACTGAACAAGTGGTGGTAAGAGGAAAAGTAAGCTGCAAGGGCCAACAGGCTGCGCTGGGGCCTGGGGTCTTTGCAGGGGGAGGTTTTTTGCTTTGGGGCCACACTGATGCAGAGGGCTCTTCTCTGAAAGCCTTGCTGGGGAGGGCGTTGGCCTGCCAGTCTCACCCTCTTAACCTCAGCCACCTCCAATACTCAGGGGCTGTACCATTAAGGACACTCGGACTTGCAAGCGACAGAAACCCAGAGTAGAAGTTAATTTTTGGCTGACCTAAATAGGAAGACCAGAGAAACATCTGGTTTCAGGACTGGTTGGATCCAGGGGCTTAAATGATATCAATAGAATGCTGTCCCTCTGTCTTTCAGCTCTCGTCTTGAACAGGCTCCCCCAAAAGATGGTCACCCTATAGTTTAGGATCCCTTCCTACAAGCTGATTGATCCCAGATGAAGAGAATGCTTCTATCTGGAGAATTCCAGCAAACATCCCAGGACTGATGCTCAGTGGCCTGGCTTTGGTTATGTGAGCCAATCACTCTGACACTAATTGTCCAGGTCACATCTCCAACCCTGGCATCGGGGGTTGGGTGAGCTCCACCCTGACCAGGTAGACTGAGAGTGGGCAAGAGTGTTTCCACAAAGGAAAATCCCCAGATGAAGGCAGATACAGCAGATGCTACCACAGCGCATTTGCCTCTCAACCCTGAGGCCAGAGGAAGGGGGATCTCCCTTCCCTGCCCAAGGGAAAGGAGTGTGGGAATTTCTCCCAGACCATCTCCTACCACAACCAAATAACCTCCTCTGTGCTCTGTGCTCTGTGCATTGCCTTATGAGATAGCCTCCGATGTCACGCAGTGACACTTCCACTGCAGTCTTACTAGAAGCAAAAGTCATGAAAGTTAGCCCATGTTCAAGGGGAGAGGACTCAGACTCCACATTATGATGGGAGGAATGTCAAGAAATGTGAAAACATTTTTAAAAGGGTTTGCACAGTGTTCTCCTGAACCACAGTTCCCAAGAACCTCTGCAGTCCTCCAACCCTAGCAGCCATCCTACCCACGACCCCATGAGTCCCTGTCTTACCTGTCTTCTCAGCATCCCTAAACCCCACCGTGGACCCTCTGTTCTCAGCAGAAGACCTGGTCCCCTTATGAAAGGGAAACCAGAGACAGCAGATGTCCCCACACATACCTATTCTTAGGGCTGAATCTGAACCCCCTTCCCAAGGTGACCCCTCTCCCCTCACCTCCTCCATGACCTCACCCAGCCCTTTGGTCCATCCTTTCTCTCCTTTTTCCTTCACATTCTTGGCATGTGCTCAGTTTCTTCACCTTAAATAAGCCAGTCCCTCGGAGCCTGAGGGAGGGAACCATACAGAAAGTTACTGCAATCAGCCAGCCCAGGTCAGATCAGGGCAGTGGGCAAAGGCAGGAAAGGGTCAGCCAAAGGAAAGTCTCCTTTGGAAATAGAATGGCCATCCCCTCAGAGGTGATGGTACCGGGATTGTTTTGAACGTGACTTTGAAGTTTCCAGCTTTGGTGTCCCATGTATCCTGGTACCTTTCCTACTAAATATGTAAGACAGAGCTCCCTCTGTCCTCTTAAATCCCCGAGCAGCAAGTGGGCCTGTATCCTGCCGTGAGGAGGCTGAAAGACTAAGCCTTTCTAGAGAAGCGCAGAGAAGGGAAGCGGCAGGAGCAGGGTCCTGGGGCAGAGAGTGCCCTTCTCAGAGGCTGTGTCAGCTTAGCCTCGCCTAGAGGAGGAGGATGACAGCTGTCACTCACTGAAGATCTGCTGTGGTGGCATGTAAAAATGTATACCCCAAGCTCACTAGCTGAGTCAAAACTGATGAACCTGCATACAGTACCAGCAACGACATCCAAGCTCTGCAGGGTCCCAGGAAGAGAATGCAGAGCCTGGAAGTCGCCTTAATGCTTCAGGGTCACAGTTCACGCTCGTTAGCCTATCCAACACCCTGTCCAACTGAGTGGAAACGACTTCTTAAAAAGCAGAATAGTTTCTGAAGAAACTGTATGCCTAAGAAACCTAGGAGAGAAGTTGTGACAAAGAGTCATAAACGAATACCAAAACAAATCAGGAAGGGTCATGTGTACTGGCTATTGTACGGCATTATTCTGAGTTGAACACAAACATACTCACTTTATGTGTGAAACAGTTGTTTAAATGCCAGCTGTTATGCCGAAACGTCTGATGATCCCAAAATGCCTGATGAGTCGTGAGGATGGGTGCCTGAGAGTGTATAGGTGCAATGATGTTTGGGGAAATCGCTCGGGATTTCTGGATGGACTGGAGATGCAGGACGGTCTTTCCCATTCAGATCAAGGGTGGCACAGCCCGTTGCTCTCTGCAGTCCACGACTCAGGATCCAGATTTCAGGATTGGGGTAACGAGCAGTGCTTGTTCCCACTTACCCACGCCCTCGTCAGCACCCAGTAATCACGGGTCTTCTTCGCTGTTGCCACTCTGGTGGGCGAGACATCGTATGTATCTCATCTCAGTTTCGGATCGTGGATTTCCAGTTGAGGCAGAGCATCTTTTCACCCTTTATTGGCCATTTGTATCTCCTGACTCCCATCAACTGCCCGGGCGCCTTTGGGGCTTTTCAGTCCCCAGACCATCCTGCCTTGTACAGAGAGAGATCCATCTCCTGCCTGAGGCCCGCACTCCCAGCCACACCCTGCCCACCAGGCTAACCTTCAGGGATTCCCAGGGACCCCAACAGGCTCTCCCACAGCAGCCTCCAGAACGGAGCAGACAACCACATTCTAAGAAGCAGGGCTGTCTCAGCTCCCCGGGAAGAAGTCGGACCCAGGCACCAGGCCGTCTCTGGGCTCCACTGCCTCCCCCAGCAGCCAAGCTTGGGGTCCTTCTGGGCATGCTCGGGAAAGTGCCCAGTTAAACGCCAGCTGGCATGGCCACGCCGAGTGGACACCATGTGAGGCATGTGACCGAGGGTGCACGCCACTCACTGGGCCTTCGAGAGAGTGTTCCACCCTACAGTGCCACTTGTTATTTGGAAATGCCGAAAGGAGCCGAGAGGCACATTCAGCCAGATGGTCCGACTCTCCTCGATGTGCCCTAAGACCACGTGGCTGCACGCAGCCACAGGTTCCCCGACCTTTAGCGTCACCTTCATCACTGAAAGGCGGTAACCACCGGCATCTGTAAACTCAGGGCCCCTGTGAGTTGGCTCTGAGCAGAAGGCTGGGAGTAGGGGCCTCGAGCTCCAGACAGTTCTGGCCTTCTGTCTTGATCAGGAACAGGTCAGAGAAGATAATGACACCTCAGTGTCTCTTACTCCTTAACTGTTTTGGCATGAGAGCAAGTCCCCAAAACCACAGAACCAATCACACACACACACAGACACTTTAACGACAGAGCCAACATTTTAAAAAAGCAAAAACAACTTTCCCCTAGACTTACTAAAACACTTCTAATTGGCAAAGTGCTCTCATATCCATTTTTGTCATTTATCCGCCCCCAAACCCTGAGTTTTCAGTTTCTTTTTATGGCTGAAAGAGGTGGAGCCTCAGAGAAGTCTAGGAACTTGCTCAGCATCAGAAATGTCAGAGCTGGGGAATGTGAAAACACTCTTTGGAAAACAGTCTGGCAGTCCTTCAAAGAGTTAAATCTAGAGTTACCCCATGATCCAGCAATTCCACATCTAGGTATATACCCAAGAAAAATGAAAGCATGTGTCCGCACAAAAACTGTTACACACACAAAAAAATTTTTAATCTCAAGATATATTAAAAAAATTTTTTTTAAGTATGAACCGGGGCTTTCCTGGTGGCGCAGTGGTTAAGAATCCACCTGCCAATGCAGGGCACACGGGTTCGAGCCCTGGGCCGGGAAGATCCCACATGCCGCGGAGCAACCAAGCCCGTGCACCACAACTACTGAGCCTGCGCTCTAGAGCCCGCGAGCCACAACTACTGAAGCCCGCATGCCTAGAGCCCGAGCTCTGCCACAAGAGAAGCCACCGCAGTGAGAAGCCTGCGTACCGCAACGAAGAGCAGCCCCTGCTGCTCTAGAGAAAGCCCGCACACAGCAACGAAGACCCAACTCAACCAAAAATAAATAAATAAAATAAAACATTTTTTTAAAAAGTATGAACCATGATAATCAATGTTCAATAAATCTTAAAAATGAGAAGAGAAAAACCTGTTACACGAATGTTCATAACATATTCATAACAGCCAAGGAGTGGAAACAACCCAAATGTCCATCAACAGACAAAGAGATAAACAAAACGTGGTCGATCTATACACTAGAAAATTATTCAGCTATGAAAGGCATGAAGTTCTGATAATACATGCTACAACAACATGGATGAACTCTGAAAATATTATGCTAAGTAAAAGAAGCCAGTTCTAAAAGACCACATTTTATATGATTCCAGTCAAATGAAAGTCTAGAATAGGGAGATCTATAGAGACAGAAACAGATCAGGAGGTGTTTAGGGCTGGGGGTGGGATGGGGGGATGGAGGAGTGATTGCCAACGGGTACTGAGCTTCTTGCTGAGGTGATGAAATGCTCTAAAACTGACTGTGGCGATGGTTGCACATATCTGTGAATATACTAAAAACCACTGGATTGTACACGTTAAAAGATGAGTTGTGCAGTATGTGAATTATATCTAAACAAAGCAGTTCTAAACCAGTCACAGCCAAGACTTACCACATGAGCTTCCAATTATAACTTCATCTCCTCCTTCTACATGCTGCACCTCCCAAGTATTAGCACAGCCGATAGGGTGCCTGACCGTGAGCCCCAGAGGTATGTGACTGGATGGCAAATGTTAGCAAGCACCAATGTTAGGCTGATTAAGGGAGGCTGGGAGGAAAGATATAGGCACAAAGATATTAACCAAGCATTACTCAAATAGCGGGGGGAAGTTAATAAGTGATATGCTCTTTGAACTATGGGATTGGTTAAAAGTATCATGGAGTACGATGCAATCATGAAAAAAGGGATGTACTAGATATAATCTCCAAGTCCATCAACAGAGAAAATCATTCACAGTGCGTTCCCACAGTGGACTACACAGAACCATTTGAAAGAATGTGGCAGCTCTGTGAAAAATGAAATGGGAAGATTCCAAGATGCACTGATATAGGTGCAAAAGTGTGTGCGCAGGATTCTTCCACTTGTACAAGTTATATATACACACATCTGCACATATATTATATACATGTGTACGTAAACACACACACATATACTTGAATACAGGGGCAATATTCCAAATATTTAGCAATTGGTAGAGCAGGTCACCACCCAGTTAACATGGATGCTGGCAGATATGCCCTGTTGCTGCATCCCAGCTGAATGCTAAGCCCGATTTTGTGAACGGATACATTAGAACATTTTTGGAAAGAGATGTAAGAAGCTGATGGCAGTGGTTGTGTATTAACTAGGGAGCTTTTGACTGAAAATAAGATCATACCCAGGGGTGCCTTCAAGATGGCAGAGAAGTAAGACATGGAGATCACCTTCCTCCCAACAAATACATCAAAACTACATCTACATATGGAACAACTCCTGCAGAACACTACTGATCGCTGGCAGAAGACCTCAGACTTCTCAAAAGACACCCTCAGGCGACCTACCCGCAGAGGCGGGGCCAAATCCAAAGCTGAACCCCAGGAGCTGTGCAAACAGAGAAGAGAAAGGGAAATCTCTCCCAGCAGCCTCAGGAGCAGCGGATTAAATCTCCACAACCAACTTGATGTACCCTGCATCTCTGGAATACGTGAATAGACAACGAATCATCCCAAAATTGAGGAGGTGGACTTTGGGAGCAACTGTAGACTTGGGGTTTGCTTTCTGCATCTAATTTGTTTCTGGCTTTATATTTATCTTAGTTTAGTATTTAGAGCTTATTATCACTGGTAGATTTGTTTACTCATTTGGTTACTCTCTTCCTTTATATATATATTTTTTTTTTTTTCCCTTTTCTCTTTTTGTGAATATGTATGTGTATGCTTCCTTGTGTGGTTTTGTCTGTATAGCTTTGCTTTTGCCATTTGACTGGGGCTCTGACTGTCCTTTTTTTTGTTTTTGTTTCATATAGTTTTTAGCACTTGATATCATTGATGGATTTGTTTTTTGGTTTGGTTGCTCTCTTCTTTCTCTCTTTCCTTTTTAATTACTTTTTTATTTTTAATAATTTTTTCTATTTTAATAACTTTATTTTATTTTATTCTTTCTTTATTTCCTCCTTTTTCTTCTGAGCCGTGTGGCTGACAGGGCCTTGGTGCTCTGGCCGCGTGTCAGGACTGAGCCTCTGAGGTGGGAGAGCCGAGTTCAGGACATTGGTCCACCAGAGACCTCCTGGCCCCACATAATATCAAATGGCGAAAGCTCTCCCAGAGATCTCCATCTCAACGCTAAGACTCAGCTCCACTCAACGACCAGCAAGCTCCAGTGCTGGACACCCCATGCCAAACAACTAGCAAAACAGGAACACAAGCCCACCCATTAGCAGAGAGGCTGCCTAAAATCATAATAAGGTCACAGACACCCCAAAACACACCACTGGAAGTGGTCCTGCCCACCAGAAAGACAAGATCCAGCCTCATCCACCAGAACACAGGTACCAGTCCCCTCCACCAGAAAGCCTACACAACCCACTGAACCAACCTTACCCACTGGAAGCAGACACCAAAAACAACAGGAACTACGAACCTGCAGCCTGCAAAAAGGAGACCCCAAACACATTAGGTTAAGCAAAATGAGAGGACAGAGAAATACACAGCAGACAAAGGAGCAAAGTAAAAACTCACCAGACCAAACAAATGAAGAGGAAATAGGCAGGCTACCTGAAAAAAAATTCAGAGTAATGATAGTAAAGATGATCCAAAATCTTGGAAATAGAATGGAGAAAATACAAGAAACATTTAACAAGGACCTAGAAGAACAAAACAGGAAACAAACAATGATGAACAACACAAATGAAATTAAAAATTCTCTAGAAGGGATCAATAGCAGAATAACTGAGGCAGAAGGACAGATAATTGACCTGGAAGATAAAATAGTGGAAATAACTACCACAGAGCAAAATAAAGAAAAAAGAATGAAAAGAATTGAGGACAGTCTCAGAGACCTCTGGGACAACGTTAAATGCACCAGCATTTGAATTATAAGAGTCCCAGAAGAAGAAGAGAAAAAAGGAACTGAGAAAATATTTGAAGAGATTATATTTGAAAACTTCCATAATATGGGTAAGGAAACAGTCAATCAAGTCCAGGAAGCACAGAGTCCCATACAGGATAAATCCAAGGAGAAACACGCCAAGACACATATTAATCTAACTATCAAAGACTAAATACAAAGAAAAAATATTAAAAGCAGCAAGGGAAAAGCAACAAATAACATACAAGGGAATCCTCATAAGGTTAACAGATGATGTTTCAGCAGAAACTGCAAGGCAGAAGGGAGTGGCAGTACATACTGAAAGTGATGAAAGGGAAAAACCTACAACCAAGATTACTCCACCCAGCGAGGATCTCATTCAGATTCGATGGAGAAATTAAAACCTTTACAGACAAGCAAGAGCTAAGAGAATTCAGAACTACCAAAGCAGCTCTACAACAGTTGCTAAAGGAACTTCTCTAGGCAGGAAACACAAGAGAAGGAAAACACTTACAATAACAAACCCAAAATAATTAAGAAATGGTAATAGGAACATACATATAGAGAACTACCTTAAATTTAAGTGGATTAAATGCTCCAACCAAAAGACATAGACTGGTTGAATGGATACAAAAACAAGACCCATACATATGCTGTCTATAAGAGACCCACTTGAGACTAGGGACACATACAGACTGAAAGTGAGGGGATGGTAAAAGATATTCCATGCAAATGGAAACCAAAAGAAAGCTGGAGTAGCAATTCTCATATCAGACAAAATAGACTTTAAAATAAGGACTATTAAAAGAGACAAAGAAGGACACTACATAATGATCAAGGGATCGATCCAAGAAGAAGATGTAACAATTGTAAATATTTATGCACCCAACATAGGAGCACCTCAAAACATAAGGCAAATGCTAACAGCCATAAAAGGGGATTTGACAGTAACACAATCGTAGTTGGGGACTTTAACACCCCACCTTCACCAATGGATAGATCATCCAAAATAAAATAAATAAGGAAACACAACCTTTAAATGATACATTAAACAAGATGGACTTAATTGATATTTATAGGACATTCCATCCAAAAACAACAGAATACACTTTCTTCTCAAATGCTCATGGAATATTCTCCAGGATAGATCACATCTTGGGTCACAAATCAAGCCTTGGTAAATTTAAGAAAATTAACATCATATCAAGTATATTTTCTGACCACAACACTATGAGACTAGATATCAATTACAGGAAAAAATCTGTAAAAAATACAAACACATGGAGGCTAAACAATACACTACTAAATAACCAAGAGATCACTGAAGAAATCAAAGAGGAAATCAAAAAATACCTAGAAACAAATGACAATGAAAACACGATGACCCAAAACCTATGGGATGCAGCAAAAGCAGTTCTAAGGGGGAAGTTTATACCAATACAATCCTACCTCAAGAAACAAGAAACATCTCAAATAAACAACCTAACATCACACCTAAAGCAATTAGAGAAAGAAGAACCAAAAAACCCCCAAATTTAGCAGAAGGAAAGAAATCATAAAGATCAGATCAGAAATAAGTGAAAAAGAAATGAAGGAAATGATAGCAAAGATCAATAAAACTAAAAGCTGGTTCTTTGAGAAGATAAACAAAATAGATAAACCATTAGCCAGACTCATCAAGAAAAAAAGGGAGAAAACTCAAATCAATAGAATTAGAAATGAAAAAGGAGAAGTAACAAATAACACTACAGAAATCCAAAGGATCATGAGAGATTACTACAAGCAACTATATGCCAATAAAATGGACAACCTGGAAGAAATGGACAAATTCTTAGAAAAGCACAACCTTCCGAGACTAAACCAGGAAGAAACAGAAAATATGAACAGACCAATCACAAGCACTGAAATTGAAACTGTGATTAAAAATCTTTCAACAAACAAAAGCCCAGGACCAGAGGGCTTCACAGGCAAATTCTATCAAACATTTAGAGAAGAGCTAACACCTATCCTTTTCAAACTCTTCCAAAATATAACAGAGGGAGGAACACTCCCAAACTCATTCTACAAGGCCACCATCACCCTGGTACCAAAACCAGACAAAGATGCCACAAGAAAAGAAAACTACAAGCCAATATCACTGATGAACATAGATGCAAAAATCCTCAACAAAATACTAGCAAACAGAATCCAACAGCACATTAAAAGGATCATACACCATGATCAAGTGGGGTTTATCCCAGGAATGCAAGGATTCTTCAGTATACACCAATCAATCAATGTGATACACCATATTAACAAATTGAAGGAGAAAAAGCATATTACCATCCCAATAGATGCAGAAAAAGCTTTTGACAAAATTCAACACCCATTTATGATAAAAACCCTCCAGAGGGCTTCCCTGGTGGCGCACTGGTTAAGAATCTGCCTGCCAATGCAGGAGACATGGGTTCGAGCCCTGGTATGGGAAGATCCCACATGTCACAGAGAAGCTAAGCCTGTGTGCCACAGCTACTGAGCCTGTGCTCTAGAGCCCATGCACCACAACTACTGAAGCCCAGGCACCTACAGCCCAAGCTCTGCAACAAGAGAAGCCACTGCAATGAGAAGCCTGTGCACCACAATGAAGAGTAGACCCCTCTCGCCACAACTAGAGAAAGCCTGTGCACAGCAACAAAGACCCAATGCAGACAAAAATAAATAAATAAGTAAATTTTTTTAAAAACCTCCAGAAAATAGGCATAGAGGGAACTTACCTCAACATAATAAAGGCCATATATGACAAACCCACAGCCAACATCGTTCTCAATGGTGAAAAACTGAAACCATTTTCACTAAGATCAGGAAAAAGACAAGGTTACTCACTCTCACCACTATTATTCAACATAGTTTTGGAAGTTTTAGCCACAGCAATCAGAGAAGAAAAAGAAATAAAAAGAATCCAAATAAGAAAGGAAGAAGTAAAACTGTCACTGTTTGCCGATGACATGATACAATACATAGAGAATCCTAAAGATGCTACCAGAAAACTACTAGAGCTAATCAATGAATGTGGTAAAGTTGCAGGATACAAAATTAATGCACAGAAATCTCCTGCATTCCTATACACTAATGATGAAAAGTCTGAAAGATAAATTAAGGAAACACTCCCATTTACCACTGCAACAAAAAGAATAAAATACCTAGGAATAAACCTACCTAAGGAGACAAAAGACCAGTATGCAGAAAACTATAAGACACTGATGAAAGAAATTAAAGATGATACAAACAGATGGAGAGATATACCATGTTCTTGGATTAGAAGAATCAACATTGTGAAAATGACTATACTACCCAAAGCAATCTATAGATTCAATGCAATCCCTATCAAACTACCAATGTCATTTATCACAGAACTAGAACAAAAAATGTCATAATTTGTATGGAAACACAAAAGACCCTGAATAGCCAAAGCTATCTTGAGAAAGAAAAATGGAGCTGGAGGAATCAGGCTCCCTGACTTCAGACTATACTACAAAGCTACAGTCATCAAGACAGTATGGTACTGGCACAAAAACAGAAATATAGATCAATGGAACAGGATAGAAAGCCCAGAGAGAAACCCACGCACATATGCTCACCTTATCTTTGATAAAGGAGGCAAGAATATACAATGGAGAAAAAGACAGCCCCTTCAATAATTGGTGCTGGGAAAACTGGACAGCTACATGTAAATGAATGAAATTAGAACACTCCCTAACACCATACACAAAAATAAACTCAAAGTGGATTTAAGACCTAAATGTAAGGCCAGACACTATAAAACTCTTAGAGGAAAACACAGGCAGAACACTCCATGACATAAATCACAGCAAGATCCTTTTTGACCCACCTCCTAGAGAAATGGAAATAAAAACAAAAATAAACAAATGGGACCTAATGAAACTTAAAAGATTTTGCATAGTAAAAGAAACCATAAACAAGACGAAAAGACAACCCTCAGAATGGGAGAAAATATTTGCAAATGAAGCAACTGACAAAGGATTAATCTCCAAAATATACAAACAACTCATGCAGCTCAATATCAAAAAACAACCCAATCCAAAAATGGGCAGAAGACCTAAATAGACATTTCTCCAAAGAAGATATACAGATTGCCAACAAACACATGAAAGGATACTCAACATCACTAATCATTAGAGATAGACAAATCAAAACTACATAGGTATCACCTCAGACCAGTCAGAATGGCCATCATCAAAAAATTTACAAACAATAAATGCTGGAGAGGGTGTGGAGAAAAGGGAACCCTCTTGCACTGTTGGTGGGAGTGTAAATTGATACAGCCACTATGGAAGACAGTATGGAGGTTCCTCAAAAAACTAAAAATAGAACTACCATATGACCCAGCAATCCCATTACTGGGCATATACCCTGAGAAAACCATAATTCAAAAAGAGTCATGTACCACAATATTCATTGCAGCTCTATTTACAATAGTCAGGACATGGAAGCAACCTAAGTGTCCATCGACAGATGAATGGATAAAGAAGATGTGGCACATATATACAATGGAATATTACTCAGTCATAAAAAGAAACGAAACTGAGTTATTTGTAGCAAGGTGGATGGACCTAGAGACTGTCATACAGAGTGAAGTAAGTCAGAAAGAGAAAAACAAATACTGTATGCTAACACATATATATGGAATCTAAAAAAAAAAGGTTCTGAAGAACCTAGCGGCAGGACAGGAATAAAGACGCAGACATAGAGAATGGACTTGAGGACACGGCGAGGGGGAAGAGTAAGCTGGGACGAAGTGAGAGAGTGGCATGGACATATATACACTACCAAATGTAAAATAGATAGCTAGTGGGAAGCAGCTGCATAGCATAGGGAGATCAGCTCGGTGCTTTGTGACGACCTAGAGGAGTGAGATAGGGAGGGTGGGAAGGAGACGCAAGAGGGAGGAGATATGGGGATGTAGGTATACATATAGCTGATTCACTTTGTTATAAAGCAGAAACTAACACACCATTGTAAAGCAATTACACTCCAATAAAGATGTTAAAAGAAAAAGATCATACCCATCTCTTACAATTCAACAATAAGAAAACAAACAATCCAATTAAAAATGGGCAAAATAGGGACTTCCCTGGCGTTCCAATGGTTAAGACTCCGCACTCCCACTGCAGGGGGCAAGGGATCAATCCCTGGTCAGGTAACTAAGATTCCACATGCCATGCAGCATGGCCAAAAAAAAGGGGGGGGGGGTGCAAAATATTTGAATAAACACTTCGCCAAACAAGATATACGGGTGGCATATAAGCACATAACATCATTAGTCATTAGGGAAATACAAATTAAAACCACAATAAATACTGTCATACACTGGCCAGAATGGCTCAAATCTATACGGTTAAAATGTTGACCATACCAAGCATTGGTGATGACGTAAAATAACTAGAACTCGCTCACACTGCTGGTAGGAATGTAAAATGCGGCAAGCGCTTTGGAAAACAGTTTGGCAATTTCTTAAAAATGTAAACATACACTTGTATGATCCAACCAATACAGTCCTGGGTATTTTACTTAATACAAATGAAAGCATAAGTTCATAGAGACTTCTACACAAATGTTTATATCAATGTTACTTGTTATAGCAAAAACTGGAAATAACTCTAATGACTATTATTCGTTTCTGATAAACAGACTGATATATTCCTATAATGAAATATTACTCAGCAACAAAAAGGAATGGACTCTTGATACATTCAACAACACAAATGAATCTCAAAATAATTATACTGAGTGAAAGAAGCCAATAATTACACTGAGTGAAAGGACCCACACCCCCAAAATTGTATATATTGTATGATCCATTTATATAAAATGATGAAAAATGCAAAATATTCAATAGTGATAGAAAGTAGATCAGTGGTTGCCTGGAGAAATTTCAGGAGCAGTGGAGGAGCAGTGAGGGTAAATAGATCACAAAGGGTCACTTTTGGGGGTAATGGATATGCTTATCATCTTGATTATGGTTGTATACATATGTCAGAACTCATCAAATTGTACAGTTCAATTATGTGCAGTTTGTTATATATCAATTTTATCCCAGTAAAACTATTTTTAAAGTAAAAAAAAAGTTCGTAAAATGTGATCCCGTATTTTTTGAAGAAGATGGAAAAGATAGAAAAACAGATACATAATCCACTCCCAAGTGTTAATGGCAATTCTCTCTAGATGGGATTATGACTTCTTCATATATTTGGGGGGAGAAGTTTGTTCTGATTAAATATATTTACTAGCTGTCCTGCAATTGGCCTATACTGTATTGCTTTCGTAATACGGAAAACCAATCTTGACAAAAGTATGCTCCCTCCTACAAAGGAATCATCCCCCAGCCTTCATAAATTGGGGTGAAACCCCCAAGCTGACGTCTGTGAAGGGCTGACCCTAGGGTGGCTGGAAACTCACATGCACACCATCACTACCCCTGAGGTTTGGGATCCACCCCGCACTGGCTACCCCATCTGATCACAGCACCCTGATTTTCCAGCGGGAACCGCCCCCTCCCACCTTCCACTCTATGGTTGGTGGAAGCAGGGCTGACTCCACCCCCTTGCTGGGCATGTGACCTGGGCCTGACCAATCAGGCCATCCTGCCCCCCTGGCTGCAAGAACTAGTCCAGGCAGGACCACCCAGGGATTTTCAGGAACTCTTAGGGAAAAGGATCTCTCTTCTGGGGTTCCAAGATAAGTGGATGTTAGTCTGAAACTGCCTGTGGGGGAAAGGGGATCCTGCCAAATCCGCCTGAGAATTAAGCCAACATGGAGAGAAACAGGGAGGGGAGATGAAGTGAGACCAGTTCTTAACATCGGTATTAGAGCACCTGGATCCAGCGTGATTAAAGCCACTTTCCGTGTTATATGAGCCAGTGAATTCCCACGTAAGCAAAAGCTTAGGTGACTGCCCCGTTCCTGAACTCCCCTTGCCAACCCCAGGTCAACAGGCATCTTCACACCCCTCAACTCCTCCCTCTCCATCCTCCCCTTTAGATGATTTTGGTTGCTGGGGTGGGGTCTGCATCAAGGGGGAGCAGCTAGTCCCTCTGCCCCTAGAGTTTATTTGGCCCCCCTTATTCCTGCTGTTGAGAGAATTCCAGAGTCTCTGGAGCCCAACTGCCTGATGGGAACCCTAGATCCCCCAGTTCCTAGCTGTGTGACCTGGGGCATCTTTCTGGTCCTTTCTGGGTCTTAATCGCCTCAGCTGCGATAACACTGCCTACCTCAGAGAATTCCTGGATTAAATGAAATAAGTAAGCACTCAGTAAATTTATTAACATCACCATCACCTGCTGAACATAAACATCTCACCAAATATTGCTTTAGGATTTCATTATAATTGCTTACCATTAATTTTATTTAGACTACCATTTGCTTCTTCTAAGTAGTCTAAAGAAGTCACTTCGGGCTCCCAGGGTCTCCGGGGCCCTTTCTAGGACACCTACCACCCTCTAGTCTAACTGTCTGGCTCTGGGTCTGTCTTCCACAGAATGCAGTCTCCACAAGGCAAGTGGAATTTTACCCCTCTGTCCTCGGCGCCCAGCACAGTGTGTAGCCAGTGTTCACACTCAGTAAGATGGATGAGGTCATTCAGGAAGGCAGCCAGGAGCTTGCAGAGTCTAGCAACTCACACCCCCTTCACCCTCTCATCCCCTGATTCACAAACCTGTTCAGGTGGAGGCAGAGAATGCATGGAAGAGCCATCTCGTGCAAACCATGAACACCCTTCGGAGAAACTGTGACATTTCCGTCAGAAGCATGCTTGTCCTTCATACCAGTTAAGCTGTCAGATTAAAACTGATGGGCCATTTCCTCATTCTTCAGCCCATATTCCTTCACTACTTTATGCATTCATTTCATCCAGGAGCACTCTGCCAGCAAACAAAACTGTCACGGGAGGAGGGGAAGAGCGAAGATGTAAGAATAATAAAAAAGAGAACGTTTTACACTGAGCTAATTCTACCCATTGCCTTTTGTTTTTTGGATGGATTGGGAGAGATGACCGATTTGCCCCGGTCTGCTCTGTCCCACTCTCAGACCTTTGCCGTTTGGGAAACTCCACTCCATCCTTAGTCCTGATTCCTTACATCCTTTTCTTGGCCTAAGCACCATTTCCCCCAAAATAAGGTCCCAAAAAGAAAGGGGAATGGATGCAGTGGCCATTGGGGTTACGGTGTGAGCTCTTGGCCTGAGTTTTGTCCTTTAATCCTCCCAGTGTCCCTAAGAGGTCAGTGGTGTTGGCTGTCCCTGTGTTCCAGAGGAGGAAATAAAGAGGGGCGATCCCTGCCCAGGACATAGGGCCAGGGAGAGTGCAATTCACCCAAAGGCCGCAATTTTGACCACCATGCACTATGGCGGGTTGACCAATACCACAGGCCCTGGGGCTTCGCTGTTAGGGACTGAGGAGAGGGGATTGTTAACACCCAACTCCCCTCACCCCAGCCTGCAGCCCTTCATTCCCGACAGCATGGCTGAGACTCCCGCCTGTTATCTCTTAGATTAGCCCCCAGCTATTTTTATTCTGCCCTTGCTTAGGGAAGAAATACAGATTGGGCAAACCCTCAGGCCGGGCCCCAGGGGAGACCGCCATTCACCAAAGAAGAAAACAGAGTTTATTTTACATTTTACTATCTTTTTTTAAAAAATCTTTTTTCCTTAGAAGCATCTTCAAATTGAGTCACCCTGTTAGATCCCCTCCAGCAGGGCCTTTTGGGCCCCTTAAACTCACCCACACAGTGGTGGAGGCAGGACTTGTACCTGTTGAATGAAGTACTATCTCCTGGGCTGGAGGCAAAAGGAGTCAAGGGGAGGAGCTTGGTGGAGGGCAAAGGAACCCAGGAAGGGGAAATGAGAGGATGTCAGGGAACACAGAGAAGCCTGCAGAAGCCCAGGCTGTGTGTGGGAGAGGTCAGGGATGAGCTGAGGTGAAGGGACCTCGGGGACATCTGAATGGAGATAATAGGGGGTGTCCAGAGCTCACCTGAGTGGAGATAAAACTTTGGGTTTTTTTGTTTTCTATTTTTGAATTTTATCTTTTTATTAAAATTTTTTTAAAATTTATTTTATTGAAGTATAGTTGATTTAGGATGTGTTAATTTCTGCTGTTATACATATATATTCTTTTCTATTATGGTTTATTACAGGATATTAAATATAGTTCCTGTGTAATGCTATTTTTTAAATTTTTAAAAATTTATTTTATTGAAGTTGATTTACAGTGTTAATTTCTGCTGTACAAAAAGTAATTCAGTTATACATATATATATTCTTTTTCATGTTCTAACTTTGAAACTCTTGATGATGGTCCTTTAGATGATGGTGACAGCTCTGGGGACACGGATAGATCAGCTTGCCTTTGAGAATATGTAAAGCTGGAGAGGGAAGAAGATCACTGGCCATCGATGATTGAACTCATGATCGATAGACTGAATCTCCATCCCCTTTCCCCTCCCTGGAGGTTGGGAGGTAGGACTGTAAGTTCCAATCCACTAATCATGTGGTTGATTCCCCTGGCAACCAACTCCCATCCTCTGTGCTTTCCAAAATTCTCCTCCTGAACATAACAAAGGACAAATCTATCCCTCCTTTATCGTAGGAAATTCCAATGGTTTTAGGACCTCTGTGCCAGGAACACAACGAAGACCAAATATATATTTCTTATTATGAATCACAATATCACAGATGCTCCCACCGTAGTCCTTTGCTCTAGCTGGTCCCTGTGTGGAACCCTATTCCCTCCGCCGTCCACTCTGCTCAAATCTTGCCTGTCAGTGTGGCCAACTGTGACCTCCCAACTTAACACTGCAAACCTGCCCTCCCCCCATTCCAAATCTTCATTAGCTGGGGCCACATTTCCCAAAACACTTATTTTCTAACATAATGAATGACTTATTTAGTATGTTAATTTTTAAATTGAAGTATATTCAAGTATTATTGATTAATAATAGTAGTTTCATGTATACAGCATAGTGATTCAGTATTTTTGCAGATCATACTCCATTTTAAGTTATTACAAGATAATGGCTATAATTTTCTGTGCTATACAATATATCCTGTTGTTTATCTATTTTACACATAGTAGTCTGTATCTGTTAATCCCATACCCCTAATTTGTCCCTCCTCCCTTCCCACTCCACTTTGGTAACCACAAGTTTGTTTTCTAGGCCATTAATTATCATCTGCCCACCCTCCCCCCACGTACTACAAGTTCCAGGACGGCAGGGAATCTTTGTTTTGTTCACTGAGTATCCTTAACATAGTGCCTGGCACAAAGTAGGTGTTCAGTAAATACTTGAATGAATGAGCCCTTGAAGACTGTTCTAATACTTTTAATTCCTTGACTGTCGGCTAAGCAAAATGGAGAATAGAAGCTTGCCTTACTGCTTAACAGTGAAAATTAAGGTGATTCATGAAATGTCTTCCAAAAACTATACAGGTAAACTTTGTACATTTGCGTGTTTTTAAAATATCTGGTATCTTTTAAAAAAGAAAAAATCCATGAGAGCATTTCATGCGGACGGATGGAAATAGTCTACACATAGCAAGACCACAGAGCAAATGTGAGTACTGCCCCCTCCTGGTTGAACATGGAGGTGTGGCTTTCTGCACCACCAGCCCCACTGGGGACGATTTACGGACCTGGTGGGGTTGCGAGATATGCTATCGATGACATTTCAAAATGGGTCACATTCAACCCTATTTTCAGACGGAGGCAAGGAAAAGAGGAATAAAGTGTCAAAAGGAGAATTTCTAGGGAGTACAGAGCCCACACATTTCCATACTGTGAGGAGGATGTTGACAATTAGTGGAAAGTAGTAAAGAAAAATGTTAAGCAAGAAAATCCTAACATGATCACATCCATCTGCTGCACTTACAGCTGGAATCTGAGTGGGAATTTCCCATCTGTGCTTTAGTCTCAGCTTTAATTTGACTATAAATAAGACACACACATACACAACTTGCACTGAGTGCCTTTTGGGGCCAGAAGTTGTTTAAGGATGAGATATATATATATATATATATATATATATATATATATATATATATATATATATATATATATATATAAACTGTGTATACTTTAACTCAGAACCTACTCATTAAACTAGTCAGTCTGAGGTGTGCAGCCAGTCTCTTCTAACTTGGTCCCAGGACGATGTGACACTTCATAACTGAGGCCTTAACTGTTGACATCCTCTGCTCAAACAGATCTAAACAGAACTTCTGATGCCCAGGCCAGCTTTCCCTGGAGAACCTGGCTGTTTGCTTCAGGAAACCTTGGGGCCCAGAGGCCTGAAGGTGGCTGGATTTGGGAAGCCCATGGCTCAGACAGAAGCTGCACTTGCTACTTTACATTCTTGTGTGATTCTCAAATGGACCCTACAAGCATCTATATGGACTATCACCCCCACTTTACAGGGGGGGAAGTTGAAGCTTAGTGACATAAGGTAACTTGCCCAGGGTCATGTGGTTCCTTAGTGGCAGAGCCAAGACTCAAAACCAAGTCTTTGAAGCAACATTCAAATCCACATGTTCTTTTCACTTTCCCCTCTGCCCCCACATTACCGTCCCAGGGCTTCTGGGGCTATAAATAGTGGGGGAGGCTGGGATTTTGTGTGCGAGGTCAGCCAGGCCTTTAGCACAAGGAGACACTAACATCTCCCAGCCTGGCCTAGCCTGGGCCCTGCTATCCCCCCAGGCCTCAACAGAACTCAGGCCCAGACAGGCCCCAGCTTATCACTCTCTTGGTTATATTTAGCTCTGGACCTCAAAGAGAAAGGTGTGGGCCAGCCCCTGAGACAGTGCACACCCCCAGGCCAGGCCAGGCCACTGTGCGTAGAAAGAGGGTGTCTGCCTCATCCTCTTCAGACACTGGTGTGAGCCTCCTCCAGGGGGGGCTGGGTGCACCCTCCTTCCTGAGAGTCTGCGGGATCTTGTTCGTCTTGCTCCTTGAGGGAGGGACCACAGCAGTGTCTGTGACACCCTGCATGTGGCTGTTGATTAATCACTCTTTGGTGAGTGAACAAATCAGTGATCCAAATTCATGTTCTAGAAATCTGGACATCAAGACAGGCACACGAATTCCCAGAGGGATACCTTAGAAAACCGAATGCATTTCATGCTGTTAAATAGTCAACTTGGGACTTCCCTGGTGGTGCAGTGGTTAAGAATCCACCTGCCAATATAGGGGACAGGGGTTCGAGCCCTGGTGCGGGAAGATTCCACATGCCGCGGAGCAACTAAGCCCGCGTGCCACAACTACTGAGCCTGTGCTCTAGAGCCCTAGAGCCACAACTACTGAAGTCACATGCCTAGAGCCCGTGCTCCGCAACAAGAGAAGCCACCGCAATGAAGAGTAGCCCCCGCTTGCCACAACTAGAGAAAGCCCGCGTGCAGCAATGAAGACCCAACACAGCCAAAAATAAATAAATACATTTTTTTAAATAAAAAAAAAATTTAGTCAACTTTATTCAAGGAATGGACGTGAGTTTCCATCCTCCTCTTTCTCCCCCTTTTCTCTTCCCTCCTCCAGATCTGGCATTAAGGCTGCAGTGGGGGAGGGGGACCCAAGAGGGGCATCCAATCCTGGAGGCCAGCCCGAGTGCCTCAAGTGGCAGCCACCCACAGTGTGGGACAGCTCTTGGAGTCCCTTTGTCTCTGCAGGTGTCCCGATGACAGGCCTCCCTCCCCTTGCTCTGTTCGCCCCTTACACGCCAGCCACCTGCAGAAGCTCCGGGAGGCGGGGCTGTGTCTCCATCGGACCTGCTGAGCGACTGGAGCAGACTGGGGGGCGTGGATCAGTCTGGTGGCCGGGGCCAGAGCTCAGGAGCGTGGCTGGATCCTGACACTGGAACTCAAAGGGCAAAAGCTGGCAGCTCTCAGATCTTACAAAAACGGAAAGAGCCGCTTTTTCACAATATAGAGAACCGTAGCAAGAAAGAGGGCGAGCGCAAGGAAAATGAGAAGCTTGTCGGTCAGCTCTCGGCGATTATATTTTGTGATGAGCTTCCGTCCCAACTGGATGGTCCCCGACATGGACTTGAATTCTTCATTTGCATCCAGGATAGTCCGTGAAGAATTAACTGAAACAAAAGAGGGAGGGAGCCTGACTAAGAAACTGTACAACACCGAATCCAAAGACTCTGCTCTGCCAGCTGGGTTCCCAGTAATTAACACTGTGCTCGGAAGCAAGTTCTGAGCCAGGGCAAAGGATGTGAACAGACGTGACGCAGAGGAGCACAGAACAAGGACAGGGCAAGGAGAGGCACTTCCCTGGGTCCCATCCAGCTCAGGGAAGGAGGAGGTTTGTTTACATACAGTCACAGGGCCATAACTAGGAGTCCTCCCAACATGGACATAACCAGGGAAAAGGGCAGAGGACGGTTCCTTTCCTCACCACCAATCTCTGCTTTCTGGAGGAGGCAGGCGCTGCTGAGAAGAACCCCCGGCCGCAAAACTAACGCGGGTGCCGTGGACAGGCACTGTGAGGTCTCTGTGGGGGCAGGGCTGGGGGCAGGACTTGCCGCCTGTGAGGTGCACCCGCCAGGACGCCTGGTGGTCAGATCTGCTCTTTGTGGGATCGTGAAGGGGCAGGGATGTCCTGGGTCCTGCCACATGCCCTCACACATGCCTGTCCTGCAGTCCTGGGACACTGGCTGTAGCTTTAAACACGTGACACCTGTGCTCCAGCCCCTGTGTGAAACCTACAAGGAGGCACGTGTCCCTTAAGGCTCGTTGTGCCCACATGTCAAACTAACTGGAGTGTGGGTTCCTGGACCTGACACTTGAGGAAGAAGGTTTCCCTGGCAAGATTCCTCTACAGGGCATCACCAGAACAGCCACAGAATGAAACATGTTGTCGGGTGAGAAGGTGAGGCATGAAGGACAACATGTGAAATGTTTCCATTTCTGTAAGAAAGGGATAGGTAACATTTAATTTGCTTGTACTCTGCATGCTGGAGGGTCTCAGAAGGCTATGAAAGAAACTGGTAACAGTGCGCCCCTCTGGCAGCAGACCTGGAAGTCAGGGGCAGGGGGAGGTGAGAAGGGAGAGCCGTCTTTCTGTTTCCCTCCTGTACTGTCCAGGGCTGTGCAGCCCGGAACGACAGCCACTAGACACATGTGACACCTGAGTGTGTAAAATGTGTCCAATCCAAATATCCATGTCTCTGTGGGTAAAATACCTACACGATTTCAGAGCTCTAGTGTGGAAAGAAAAAAAAGGAATGTTAAATATCTCAATAATTTTCACTATGAATTATATATTGAAATGGTTAAATATATGATTACAATTAATTTCATATGTTTGTTTTTACTTTTTTTAATGTGTCTAATGAAAAATTTTAAGTGGATGTATGTGGCTCCCATTATGTTTCCATGGGACAGTGTTGGCCTGGAGGTTTTTTCCTTAACCACGTAATTTATATTACCTTTTCACAAAATTACAAGTTAATTAACAAATAAAAGAAATTACCAGAGGAAACAGAGTAGCGTTTTGAAAAACACAGATTAGAGAAGAGCTAAAACCGATCCTTCTCAAACTCTTCCAAAAATTGCAGAGGGAGAAACACTCCCAAATTCATTCTACGAAGCCACCATCACCCTGATACCAAAACCAGAAAAGGATATCACAAAAAGAGAAAATTATAGACCAATATCACTGTTAAACATAGATACAAAACTCCTGAACAAAATACTAGCAAACAGAATCCAACAGCACATTAAAAGGATCATACACCATGATCAAGTGGGATTTATCCCAGGGATGCAAAGATTCTTCAATATACGCAAATCAATCAATGTGATACACCTCACTAACAAATTAAGGAATAAAAACCATATGATCATCTCAAGAGATGCAGAAAAAGCTTTTGACAAAATTCAACACCCATTTATGATAAAAACTCTCCAGAAAATGGGCACAGAGGGAATCTACCTCAACATAATAAAGGCCATATATGACAAATCCACAGCAAGCATCATACTCAGTGGTGAAAAACTGAAAGCATTTCCTCTAAGATCAGGAAAAAGACAAGGATGTCCACTCTCACCACTCTTATTCAACATAGTTTTGGAAGTCCTAGCCACAGCAATCAGAGAAGAAAAAGAAATAAAAGGAATCCAAATCGGAAAAGGAGGATTTGGATTCCGCTGTTTGAGGATGACATGATACTATACATAGAAAATCCTAAAGATGCCACCAGAAAACTACTAGAACTAATCAATGACTTTGGTAAGGTTGCAGGATACAAAATTAATGCACAGAAATCTCTGGCATTCCTATACACCAACAACGAAAAATCAGAAAGAGAAATTAAGTAAACACTCGCATTTACCACTGCAACAAAAAGAATAGAATACCTAGGAATAAACCTGCCTAAGGAGGTGAAAGACTTGTACTCAGAAAACTATAAAACACTGATGAAAGAAATCAAAGATGACATAAACAGATGGAGAAATATACCATGTCCTTGGATTGGAAGAATCAATATTGTGAAAATGACTATACTGCCCAAAGCAATCTACAGATTCAATGCAATCCCTATCAAACTACCAATGACATTCTTCACAGAATTAGAACAAAAAATTTTACAATTTGTATGGAAACACAAAAGACCCCAAATAGCCAAAGCAACCTTGAGAAAGAAAAATGGAGTTGGAGGAATCAGGCTCCCTGACTTCAAACTATACCACAAAGCTACAGTAATCAAGACAGTATGGTACCAGTACAAAAACAGAAATATAGATCAACGGTACAGGATAGAATGACCAGAGGTAAACCCACACACATATGGGCATGTAATTTATGACAAAGGAGGCAAGAACGTACACTGGAGAAAAGACAGCCTCTTCAATTAAGTGGCGCTGGGGAAACTGGACAGCTACATGTAAAAGAATGAAATTAGAACACTACCTAACACCATACACAAAAAAAACTCCAAATGGATTAAAGACTTAAATGTAAGACCAGACACTATAAAGCTCTTAGAGAAAAACACAGGAAAAACACTCTTTGACATAAACCACAGCAAGATCTTTTTTGACGCACCTCTTAGAGTAACGGAAATAAAAACAAAGATAAACAAATGGGACTTAATTAAACTTCAAAGCTTTTGCACAGCAAAGGAGACCATAAACAAGACAAAAAGACAACATTCAGAATGGGAGAAAATATTTGCAAATGAAACAACAAAGGATTTATCGCCAAAATATACAAACAGCTCATGGGGCTCAATATCAAAAAAACAAACAATCCAGTTAAAAAATGGGCGGAAGACCTAAACAGACATTTCACCAAGGAAAACTTACAGATGGCCAAGAGGCACATGAAAAGATGCTCAACATCACTAATTATTAGAGAAATGCAACTCAAAACTACAATGGGGTATCACCTCACGTCGGTCAGAATGGCCATTATCAAAAAATCTAGAAACAATAAATGCTGGAAAGGGGGTTGTGAAAACAGAACCCTCCTGCACTGTTGGTGGGAATGTAAATTGATACAACCACTATGGAGAACAGTATGGAGGTTCCTTAAAAAACTAAAAATAGAACTACCTTATGACCCAGCAATCCCACTACTGGGCATATACCCTGAGAAAACCGTAATTCAAAAGGAGACATGTACCACAATGTTCATTGCAGCTCTATTTACAATAGCCAGGACAGGGAAGCTACAGATGTCCATCAACAGATGAATGGATAAAGAAGATGTGGCACATATATACAATGGAATATTACTCAGCCATAAAAAGAAATGAAATTGAGTTATCTGTAGTGAGGTGGATGGAGCTAGAGTCTGTCATATAGAGTGAAGTCAGAAAGAGAAAAACAAATACCGTATGCTAACGCATATATATGGAATAAAAAAAAAAAACTGGTACTGATGAACCTAGTTGCAGGGCAGGAATAAAGAGGTAAACATAGAGAATGGACTTGAGGACATGGGGTGGGAGGGGGAAGCTGGGGTGAAGTGAGAGTAGCGTCGATATATATACACTACCGAATGTAAAATAGTTGGCTGGTGGGAAGCAGCCGCACAGCACAGGGAGGTCAGCTCAGTGATTTGCGATGACCTGGAGGGGTGGGATAGGGAGGATGGGAGAGAGGCTCAAGAGGGAGGGGATATGGGCACATGTGTATGCATATGGCTGATTTGCTTTGTTGTGCAACAGAAAGTAACACAGTATTGTGAAGCAATTATACTCCAATAAAGATCTATTTAAAAAAAAAAACCACAGAGAAGGGGTAAAAACAAACACTCATGTAACAAAAATCCCTCTCAGCCCTCTTTCTCCATGCCTGCTGCCATTTTGAAAACCTAAGTAAGAACCTGTTAAGTAAAAACCTAATAGGCCTTTCTTTGTTAAACTTTCTTTACAGAGAATTTTAACCATCACAAAAGTAGACAGAATAATATCATGAAGTGCCATGTGTCAGCACCCATACACATGAACCACCAACTCCCTGGCAGTCCTGTCCCCTCACTACTCCCATTCAATTCCCCCCACCTACAATTTTACAGCAAATACCAGACATCATATCCTTAATGGGCTTTTAAAAAAAAATTGTGGTCCTAAAAGACTTTTTTTTTTTTTAAGAAGATGTTGGGGGTAGGAGTTTATTAATTAATTAATTTATTTTTGCTGTGTTGGGTCTTCGTTTTTGTGTGAGGGCTATCTCTAGTTGTGGCAAGCGGGGGCCACTCTTCATCGCGGTGCGCAGGCCTCTCACTATCGTGGCCTCTCTTGTTGCGTAGCACAGGCTCCAGACGCGCAGGCTCAGTAGTTGTGGCTCACGGGCCTAGTTGCTCTGCAGCATGTGAGATCCTCCCAGACCAGGGCTCGAACCCGTGTCCCCTGCATTAGCAGGCAGATTCCCAACCACTGTGCCACCAGGGAAGCCCCTAAAAGACTTTTGAATTTGTGAGTCATAAAGAAAGGATTAAGAACTGTATTCTTTGACTTCCCTGGTGATGTAGTGGTTAGGAATCCTCCTGCCAATGCAGGGGACACAGGTTCAAGCCCTGATCCAGGAAGATCTCACATGCCCTGCAGCAACTAAGCCCATGCACCACAGCTACTGAGCCTGCGCTCTAGAGCCCGTGGGCCACAACTACTGAGCCCAAGAGCCACAACTACTGAAGCCCGTGCGCCTAGAGCCCATGCTCCACAACAAAGAGAAGCCACCGCGACGAGAAGCCCACACATCGGAACGAAGAGTAGCCCCTGCTCGCCGCAACTAGAGAGAGCCTGGTGCATCAACGAAGACCCAACACAGCCAAAAATAAATAAGTGAAAAAAAAAAAGAACTGCATTCTTCTTTTTTCAATGGCTCTCTCTCCTACAAAATGTACCCCAAGAATGACCCTCAACACCCCAGAAACCATCAGGATCTGTGCAGCCTTCTCACCACTTAAATATATGGTCTGTTTCTGATATACGTGCTGGGTGTGGGTGTCCTGTCGCTCGCACCAGAGGCAGAAAAGTCCTCGATTCCAAGGCTAGGCCGGCTCCTCCCTCTCATGTTCTCCAAGGCCTCTCCCCAGGCTCAGGCCATGACCCCGGTGCACACTCAGAGGAGGTGACCAGCTGGTTCCGAGCCTAAACCCAGAAAATTTTCAAACACAGGGAGTGACCTTGGGGATAAGCTGCTTGCTTTCCTTTTGCTTCTGCCTGTTTTGATAGTACACTAAGAAAAAAGGAGTGGTTCAAAATTACAGATAGTTTTTAGGGGTGGTAATGGTATTGTGGTTTTGTTTTGTTTGTTTTTTGTTTCGAGAGTCTCTTATCTTTTAGAGAGACATACTGAAATATTTATATGGATGACGTCTGAGATTTGCTTCAAAGTAATCCAGATGGGAGCATAGTGAGGACAGAGTTGAAACAAGACTGACCAGGAGTTGACAACTGCTGGAGCTGGGTGATGGGTTCCTGGGACTCATGTACCAGGCTCTCTACTTTGGTCTCTGTGTAAAATCTTCCAAAAGTCTTTCAAAGAGTAAACTCTCTTCCTGTTTTCCTACACAGAGGATCCTGGGCAGGGCAGATTCTCTTCCGTGTTATAAGGGAGACATCATGGAAAAGCTGTTGGGGAGACCCAGATGGTCTGCGGAAGCTTCTTCTGTGGCCTCTGACTGCATCTTTTTTTTTTTTTTTAATTTATTTATTTATTTTTGGCTGTGTTGGGTCTTCGTTTCTGTGTGAGGGCTTTCTCTAGTTGAGGCGAGCGGGGGCCACTCTTCATCGCGGTGTGCGGGCCTCTCACTGTCGCAGCCTCTCTTGTTGTGGAGCACAGGCTCCAGACGCGCAGGCTCAGTAGTTGTGGCTCACGGGCCTAGTTGCTCCGTGGCACGTGGGATCTTCCCAGACCAGGGCTCGAACCCGTGTCCCCTGCATTGGCAGGCAGATTCTCAACCACTGCGCCACCAGGGAAGCCCTGACTGCATCTTTTAAAAGGAGCTCACAGGACTTCCCTGGCGGTCCAGTGATTAGGACTCCGTGCTTCCACTGCAGGGGGCATGGGTTCGATCCCTGGTCGGGGAATTAGGATCCCGCATGTCGCATGGTGCAGCCCAAAAATAAAGAAATAAAAGGAGCTCACAGTAAAAATAACATTGGGGAGTACAACTGTAAGCTGATGAAATGCTAGCAGACTAGCTGCCAGCCAATAACTGATCATCTCTCTGCCTGGCCAGGGGGGTCCCCAGAGCCCTAGATGAGAAACGGACTCCCAGGCCCATCCTCCAGCCTTGCTGCACCCACTCTCCAGGAGAGAGCCCCTGGGAGTGCTTCTGCACATTTTGATGGGGTTGCGTGGATCTTGTAGTACAACTATAAAAACCGAAAAGGGAAATGAGAGCGGCGTATCCCACTCTGGGTAAGACCAGGCTGTCAAAGAAGTGAGAAGCCACACAGATCAGTAAGCTTGGGGGCGGACGGGGGCAGAGGTGGAGGAGCCCGGGGGCAAGGGCTCTGGAGCCCGTATCTCTGGGAGCAGCTTCCCACTGCAGGCCCGGCTTTACCCAGCGTCTGCATGGCTTCCTCGCTCTGCTGGACCTGCTGGGACATCATCCTGCTGATCCCCATGAGGCTCTCTGTGATAGCACTGGACGTCTGGGCCAGGCTCTCTTTGGCGGTTTTCCTAGAAGTCCAGAGTGGGAGGAGGAATGTCAACAAAAGCCCGGCTGCAGGAAAGCCCCAGATTCAAATGAGATCCCATTTTTTAATCTATCGAATTAGTACGTATTTTTACATGATTATAGTCAGTGGTGACAAAGGCGTGCAGAGAGCATGCTCTTGAAGACTGCTGATTAGGAACATAAACGGGTGCTACCTTCTGAAAGCCATCTGGCGATATGTGTTAGGAGCCTTAGAAATGCTCACGCCTTTGAACCAATAATCTCATCTGGGAATCTCTCCAAAGGAAACATCCAGAATGTGGACAAAGCCTTATGTACTGACATGTGCCCTGGTGTGTTATTTATAATACTGACAAACTAGAAATATAAACACACACAAACAGGGGATTAGTTAATATAAGGGAATACTATGTACTATTAACATTTTGTTTAAAGAGCTTTTTAAAAAAAATGTAAGTCTGTGCAACGATACTAAGTGAAGGGGGGTAGGAGACTAAATTTTATGCATGGTATGATATTGACTTTATAAAAAATATGGAAGAAAAAATAATGAGAGGAGGCAATATATCAAAATGTTTGTGAGTAGTACAATTATGACTTACTTTCAGTTTGTTACTCATATTTTTATTTTACTAATTTACTACAAATAAGAATATATTTCTTTCATACTTAAAAAAAATATTACTTATAAAATTAAATACTAATTTTATGCTGAAAACAAGAAGGGGTTCCCCACAGTGGGTTTTGCACCTTGCCGACTGCTCTTTATTCTGTCACCAGAACCCAGAAAGACAAAAAGACAGGTACCTTTGCCTGAAGAGGTCTCCTCCCTGGAGAAGTTCTGCTTTCTCTAGGTTGTCAATAGCAATTTTGCAAGTGAGATTTGCCTTCCTCCATGAGGTCTGATTGCTGGAATTAGAAGGGTCATGTGTGAGTTTCTGTTGATGCCACCAGGCTGTCAGTTCAATTCACAGCAGGTCTTCCTTCCAGCCAGGGAGTAAGGAAGGCCACCCGAGTTTGGCCCAGGGTCCATCCCCACCCCCCCACCACTTCCTCCACTTGGTTGCCCCAGCAGCTGCTCCAGCTCAGGCCCCAACACCTCTTGTCTGGATCCTGGAGGCTGTCTCTGAGTTGTTTTCCTACTGCCCATTAACTGTCCCTCTCCCCCCAGGACAGCCACAGGGAGCAACCTGGCCATAGCATGCCTCTGTTTACAGCCCACAATGGCTCCAGACTTCAGGGTAACATCCAAACTTCCCAGCGGGGCACACAAGGCCCGTTCAAAGTTCTCTCTTACACATTACTGCCTTGCCTTGTGTGCGGCTTGGTTCTGTTCCTCGAGAACCATGACTCGCTCATCTTTGTATAACCAGTACCCAGAACAACAGTTATTGGCCCATTACCTGCTCAATCAATATGTGTAATAGGAAGTAGAAAAATCATTATAAGACAGTCTTCTTCAGTATTTCTTCAAGATTTGCTGTTCTTTACATACCACAGACCAACCATGGACAACACAAACACACTGTATTAGAAGAGTCCAGTCTGACATGATTTATTTACATTTTTTACCTGATCTCCTTGCGAGAAACAACTCAAATTTGGTGAACAGTTCCCTGGAGTTCGAGTGGGGTCTTTTTCTATTTAATATTTTATTGAAGTTGATATATAATATTGATATAGTTGATAATATAATGTGTTAATTTCTGCTGAATAGCAAAGTGACTCAGTTATATATATTTTTTCATATTCTTTTCTATTATGGTTTATCACAGGATATTGAATATAGTCCACTGTGCTATACAGTAGGCCCTTGTTGTTTATCCATCTTATACATACTAGTTTGCATCTACTAATCCCAAACTCCCAGTCCTTCCCTCCCCTACTCCCCCTTGGCAACCACAAGTCTGTTCTCTCTGTCTGTCTGTCTATCTGTTTCATAGATACATTCATTTGTGTCGTATTTTAGATTCCACTTATAAGTGATATCATATGGTATTTGTCCTTCTCTTTCTGACTTACTCTGCTTAGTAAGATAATCTCTAGGTTTGTTGCAAATGGCATTATTTCATTCTTTTTTATGGCTGAGTAATATTCCATTGTATATATGTACCATATCTTCTTTATCCATTCATCTATCGATGGACATTTAGGTTGTTTCCATGTCTTGGCTATTGTGAATAGTGCTGCTATGAACATAGGGACGCATGTATCTGTTTGAATTATAGTTTTCTCTGGGTATATGCCCAGAAGTGGGATTGCTGGATCATATGGTAAGTCTATTTTTAGTTTTCTGAGGAACCTCCATACTGTTTTCCATAGTGGCTGTACCAGTTTACATTAGAGTGAGGTCTTTGTTTGATGGACTATAAAAAAGTTAACTGGGCTCCTCAGAGAATCAAACTCATGCACTAGAACTCTTACGCAGCTGGCTCAAATCAATTGTGCTAACCCCCGGAATATTTAAAGAGGCAAATGAGAGTACACGAACTGATAGGGTGGTTTTGAATAGCACCTCTATGTTGAAAGTGTTCAAATGAGCTCTCTGATGCCTGACCAGCATCTGCTATGCCGTCTCACATCTGATACTTTAAAAGAATCAATTACATTTTCAACTGTTTACAAGGGAGTTCTGCTGGGCCCTGCAATGCAGAGATAAATGAACAACAGTCCTTGCCCTGAGGGACTCACATTTACTGGGGAGAAAGACAAGCAAAAATATTTACTGTATAGTGTGACAAGCACGATAACCCAGGTAAGCACAAGTACTGTTTCAACACAAAATCGCCAAAGTATTAATTTACTGCTTTCTCTCCTCTACCCTGGAATTGCACATCCTGAATGGTCACTCGCAACTTTAAACCCATGCTAAGGTGGTTTTGCTGGTGTAACTTGCTAGATTTTACACAAGGGTCCTCTTTACTCAATGTTTATAATCTGAGTCCCCATGGTGGCCTAGGGAAAGGAAAGCCATCATGACACAAAGTCTCACTGGTCCCCACTCACACATCCCTCCCTCCACACAGGAGCCTCTACCACGCCCATGTCTTTGTCAGTCCCTATCCTCCTGACGGCTGGGCATTATAAACAGAGCTGCTGTCAGCAAGGATGTTGCTGGAGAATTACTCAAATCAGAAGCAAAGCCATAGACAAATACAGATGTGACAGTTAGTCCAATTAACAAGGATGAAGAGAAAACCTACAAGGATGGTGACATTGATAGGGACTTCAAAAGAGAAGGATATGGCTACCAAGGGCTTGGAAAAGTTGATGGGGCCCTCAAATATTTTTGCAATAACAACCCTCTTTTTGATTGTGGTGCAAACATCAAATGTGAAGGGTCAGGTACCGTTTCATGCTATCAGACAATTTTGTTGGATAAGTCCCCCAATTTCAATACCAAGAAATAGCACATACCTTCAGTTATATAATCAAGGATTAGCATATAGCTGCAATGAAAACCTCAATTTTATTTAACATAAGCTTATTTACATTTTTTTTTTTCATTTTTTAAGATAAAGTCCCATTCAAAACTTTCTACATTTTGGTCCGTCTTAAGTAGGTTCACTTTCAATGGACTTTTTAAGATATCAATTCTCTTTAGATTAAAAAGGACCTTGTATTACTGGGACTTCCCTGGTGGTCCAGTGGTTAAGACTCCCTGCTCCCAATGCAGGGGAACCGGGCTCAATCCCCTGGTCAGGGAACTAGAGCTCACCTGCCGCAACTAAAGATCCTGCACGCACCAACAAAGATCCCGCGTGCTGCAACGAAGACCTGGTGCAGCCAAATAAATAAATATTTAAAAAAAAAAAAAAAGGACCTTGTATTACAAAAGCAACCATTTTTTTGCTTTTTAAAAAATATAAAATACAGTATAATGTTAAATACGCTTTTGTAAACTACACACAGTCTCACTTACCCAACAGCCCCTGCTTGCCCCCCAGCTTTGAGAATTACATCCGGTCTGTGTATAAATGGCACAATTGAGTCATTAAGCTAGGTTTATTAGGCAAACCCTGGCACAAGCCTCACAGGCAGCAAGCAACCCAGCCAAGGCCACTAGCAGGAGGCCAGGCTCTACCTACCTGAGCATCTGCTTTTTGTGATTCTCCACTTCCTGGAGCAGAACTTGCTTCTCCGACTCTTTGTCTTGCTCTTTAGCCGACTGCTCAAGCTCCTGTGGGGGGAAAACAGCTCTAAATTAAAATGACTTTAAAAGCTAATACAAAACTGGAGAGCACTTCTATTATGCAACAGCACTTGAAAACCCTCCTAGGGACTTCCCTGGTGGTCCAGTGGTTAAGAATCTGCCTTCCAGGGCTTCCCTGGTGGCGCAGTGGTTGAGAGTCCACCTGCCGATGCAGAGGACAAGGGTTCGTGCCCGGGTCCGGGAAGATCCCACATGCCGTGGAGCGGCTTGGCCCGTGTGCCATGGCCGCTGAGCCTGAGCGTCTGGAGCCTGTGCTCCGCAACGGGTGAGGCCACAACAGTGAGAGGCCCGCACACCGTAAAAAAAAAAAAAAGAATCTGCCTTCCAATGCAGGGGACGCGGGTTTGATCCCTGGTCGGGGAACTAAGATCCCACATGCCACGGGGCAACTAAGCCCGCATGCTCTAGAGCCCGCGCGACACAACTAGAGAGCCCATGTGCTGCAACTACTGAGCCCATGCCCCACAACTAGAGAGAAGCCCACATGCCTCAACTACTAAGCCCGCAAACTCTGGAGCCTGCAGACCGCAATGAAGGGCCCACGTGCTGCAACGAGAGATCCCACATGCCACAACTAAGACCTGATGCAGCCAAATAAATAAATATTAGAAAAAAGAAAACCCTCCTAGAACGGAAGACTTAGGAATGCCAGTTCACATACAATAAACATCCTTTTACATAGATAGCTCAGTCTGCAGGAAGTAAGGAGCATCCCCAGGACCACAAAACAAGAAGGGAACTAAGAGCCAGAGCGGTCTTCCTGTGAGGGATGTGAGGCTGCCCTGGAGCAGGAGATACGCTTCTCTAATCTAGGGCATGCCTGAAAAGAGAAGGAAAAAAATACAACTATATAGGAGCCTACTGATTCCACTCTGAAATATGATGGAAATACCACTACTGTTGCTTCATGCTTACTCTCAATCTCTGTACATATTTCATTTTAGACTGGCGGCAAAGAGGGTTTTAAAGTCCATGTGGGGGGACTTCCCTGGTGGCACAGCGGTTAAGACTCCACGCTCCCAATGCAGGGGGCCCAGGTTCAATCTCTGGCCAGGGAACTAGACCCTACACGCGTGCCACAACTAAGAGTTCACATGCCACAACTAAGGAGCCGGCGAGCAGCAACTAAGGAACCCACCTGCCACAACTAAAGAGCCCACCTGCTGCAACGAAGACGCAGCACAACCAAATAAATAAATATTTTTAAAAAAACAGAAAAAAGTAAAGTCCATGTGGGGACAGAAAATGAAGCCTTGGCCATTTGAGGCCAGGAATTGGAATGGAGAACACCACAAAGCCAGGACCACAAAGGGATACACCCTCAGTGAAAAGGTGAACTAGGAAAATATCTGTCAACCAGCACAGAGAAAATGTGGAAGCTTGTCCTTTTTTGCTGTGGGGTCTGGCTAGAGGGATACAAAATACCTTCCCTGAGAATATATAACCATGGAGCTACCCTCACACTGATCTAGGATTCAAATTCATACTCCCTGAGTGGTTTCAGAAACTCCACGAGGAGAAATGAACACAAAAGTGCTCCCAGACTTGTGCTAATCCTAGGAGACCTGGCAAAAGCAAATGCAAAAACCTTTGAAGAGACTTGCCTTCAACTCAGGCCACACAAAAGTCCCACCAGGAAGGGCTTCTGAAGAGGAGTACTCAGAGCCCAAAATAACCAAACACCAGGACCCAACCGTCCACCACAGTGAGGGACAGCAGACCTAACAACCAGCTGTCTGAGACCCCCAAGAACTTCAGATGATGGCACTATCAGACAGACTATAATTAAAGATGTCAATATACCTTGAGTCTCATGTCATTTTTTTTTTTTTTTTTTTTTTGCGGTACGCGGGCCTCTCACTGCTGTGGCCCCTCCCGCTGCAGAGCGCAGGCCCTGGACGCGCAGGCTCAGCGGCCATGGCTCATGGGCCCAGCCGCTCCGCGGCATGTGGGATCCTCCTGGATCGGGGCTCGAACCCGCGTCCCCTGCATCGGCAGGCGGACTCTCAACCACTGCGCCACCAGGGAAGCCCTCATGTCATTATTTTTTTAACTGAAGTATAGTTGATTTACAATATTGTGTTAGTTTCAGGTATATAGCAAAGTGATTCAGATATATATATATATATTCCAATTCTTTTCCATTATAGGTTATTATAAGATTTGAATATAGTTCCCTGTGCTGTACAGTAAATCCTTGTTGTTTAACTATTTTCTATATAGTGCTGTGTATCTGTTAATCCCAAACTCCTAATTTAGCCCTCCACCACCCTTTCCCCTTTGTTAACCACGAGTTTGTTTTCTATGTCTGTGAGTCTATTTCTGTTTTTGTAAATAAGCTCATTTGTATTATTCTTTAGATTCCACGTGTAAGTGATATCATATGATATTTGTCCTTCCCTGTCTGGTCATGTCATACTTTTGGCTTTCAAATTAAAACAAGTTCCAGTTTTAATCAAGCTATTGATGCAAAAACATAAACTATTAGCTCATTTATATACTAATTTATTTATTTATATGCTTGTTTATACATTAATAAATGTTTGGAGATGCAGATTAAAACTGGGATGGAGTCAATATTCATTGACCATGTGCAAAATTATTAGGGCCTTACTAGGTGCCAGGGGTAGACTGGTGCTTGAAGAGCTGATGATTGGGAGGGAGGGACATAACAAATGTGTAAATGTACTGAGGTTATCTTACTTAGTGAAGGACATAAACACTGGGTGAGCACACAGAAACTTAAACAGAAAGAACAAGGAAATACTTATACTTAAGGTGGTGAGTGTGGTTGGAGAGCTGAAGTCATATGAGTTGAAAAAAGGTCTTTCATGGAATAAATTTGCTTTAAAAAGCAAAAAAACAGTCCAAATAAATGCCCTTTGACAGAGAACAGGCCAAAAATAAATTATGGCTATAAAAAAAGAATGAGGAAGCTTCCCAATACTGACATGGAAAGATTTCCAATACATATTAAGTTTAAAAATGGTACTAAAATACCACTTTTAATATGCTACCTTTTAGATGAGAAATGGGAAAGAAATAAGAAAACATTTGTCTTTTTTAGTATCTGAGTAGAGAAACTATGGAAAGATACATAAGTAACATATAAGAGTGGTTACCTATTTGGAGGAGGGGAACAGAGAACAAATAAGGAGACACACTTAAGATTTTCACTGCACTTTTTCCTGCCTGCCAATATTTACACACATATACACATATATAAAAAACATGTGAAAGTAACAGGCTTTCTAAATTAAAAAATTAAAATGATTAAATCAGCACTAGAGATGGAGGTGGAAAGAGATCAGCCAGGTTCAGTGACATTGCTGAAATCTTCAAGTGAACTCCTTTGACAAAAACTGCATATTGCCAAAATTGCCCTTGAAAATCCCTTAGGAAGCAACGCACAGGACACAGACATCCTGTTTTTCAGGGTCCAAACTGCCAGTTTTTCTATCATCTTTGGAACAGACTGTCTTCTTCTGGTAAGCAAAAACAGGGTTATTGGCTGGCATTTGGGGCCATGTCATAAAGAGAGCACAAGTCTTTAAATCCAAGAACCATATGCAGTGAGACCAGGTGCCCCAAGACCCAGACAGGAATGGCCAGCTCCATGCCACTCATCTTACCCTCACTCAGGGCACAGCACAGAAACACCTATGCTATTCAGACTGCTACTTTTCTCATTCTATTGTTTTTGGAGACAGCACATATACCCTAGTCGAATTCAGGACTGTTACATATGCATATGATGTGATTGGAGACTACAGAAACAGAGAGGAAGAGGCTGGGCAAAGTGACAGCACGGAAAAAAAAAACCAGGGGACACTGCTAATGGATTGAGGTGGATGGGTTGGAGAGAGTGGTAGAGAAAAGAAAGTAATGCAAGTGACCTCAGAGTTTTCAAGTTGAAAAATTCCCAGGACAATGGTGTCCCTACTATCTACCTGTAACATAGCTGGCAGTGTGCATTCAGAAGTCCCTCATCTCTACCTGGATAGCAGGTTAGTACAGTTACCTCCACTGTCTAAACGTTTACTACTCCCATCTGAACATTTACTGAAGGACCTGGACAGCTCTCGAGCAGAAGTTAGTCCCAGTTCCAAGCCCCATTCATCGTTACCCAGTTTCAGCATCCCAGCTCTGCAGACACTCACCTGTATTCTGTGCCGCAACTGTTGAAACTTCTCTTTCACTTTAGTATTCAGTTCGGTAAGTGCACTTAATGGCCCTGAACAATCTCCAATATCCTAGGAGACATTGAAGAGATGAAGAGGTCTTTCTCAAGACAATGCAATGAAATGACACCAGCTGTACAGTGAGAGAGTTGGCTTACAGCACAACTAAGTTTGGCCTACTGACTGTAATTCATCCTGATCTTTGCTGTTTACCTCTGCAACACAAGCAAAAACATTATAATTTACATTTTCTCATCCCTCTTTAGGTTAATTCTGACCAAGCAACATAAAGGCATAGATAGAAACAAAATTGTCTTGACTTCTGAGTTCCTGAAGCTTAACAAAACGCCACCCAGCCACTATGAAAGACTTAAAGCAGCTTATACATCTGACAAGAATAAACATCCGAAAGAGATACTATAACTTTAGATCTTTCCAACTTGAAAATCAGGATGCTAAATTCCTGGCCTCATATGCCAAGATTAACTTCTCAATCTAATTTTACAAACCATCTATTATAAATCACACTGTTTATAAACATGTTTGAAGGTAGATTTAGAATTTGTTTCTGGACATTCAAAATTACCGGAGCCAGGTTTTTTGTCTTTGTTTTTTGGGGTTTTTTTGCAAAAGGGCAGAGCTGGTTTTATTCAACAGTCTCATTACAAAAATAACCAAAATGTATGCAGCAGCGGAATTAGGAAGGACCCTACCTGACTTCTGCAAGAGTGGGCAGCCCCCTTTTCCCCACAGCCCTGCAGGGGCAGTCAGCTAGCGCAGAGAGCCTCAGGGCAAGATAGCGGGCAGAGCTCTGCATGGGGGCCTGGCCTTGGCTAGTACTGTCCACTCTGAGCACTTCCATCCTCCCCGCCATTGTAAACACCATGCTCAGGTCAGGTCTCCCAATGCTGGGCATCAACCCTGCCCCGCTGTTAGGTCCTCAACAGGACAAACTATCCTGGAAACTTCCTTCCATCCAGCCAGCCAGGAAGGTAGCAAATAAGGGGTGACAACTCGAGGAAGGATGGGCCACCCCAGCATGGTTGGGGGCACTGCTCTCCCCCAACACTCCTAGGTGGGCTGTCCCTGGGCTGAAACAGTTCCCAAAGAGGCCATGGCGGCTCCCCAAGGCTGAAGGGAGTTGAGGCTGTGGTGGGCCCAGAGGGGAGCACTGGATTTCATTCCTAAGACCCTAGAGGCCCGGGGAGGGGAGCCCTGGGAGGCTCAGGCGTGCTCCATGGGGCCGGGGCCACCGGCGTGGGAGTGGGCAGGGGCTGCAGCCCGCAGGGGGCCAGCACTGGGCTCTGGGGATGCCGGCAGAGGGCCTGAGAGGCCGTCAGTGGAGTCTGTGTTGAGGTCCAGCCTCCAGTAAGCTTCACACAGAGGCAGACCATTAGCTTCGCAAAGACTTGAGCTAGACAAGTAATACTCCTCCTCCAGCTCGTAGAGGTCTATGGAGACCTCATCCCAGGGCCAGGTTTTAAAGCAGGCCCTAGAGCCAGATTATGTGGATTCAAATTCTGGTTGTAGCAGTTTATTAGCTGTGTAACCTTGAAAGTTAGAGTCCTCTGTGCCTCAGTTTCCTCATCACAACATACCCACTTCACAGACCAGGTACCTATGTAAAGGGCTTAGCAGAGGAGCTGGAACACAGTAAGAGTAGGCTAAATCTAGCTATCATCAATTGCTCTCATCATGAGAATGCAAATGTTGGAAAGTGCAAAAGGGCGCTTAAGCAATTTAGATTATGTGAAAAGGCAATTTCATCTGTTCTGAATCTTAAATTTATTTTTCTAGAATTGGTCCAGATGTTTTGTAGTTTACACATGGGAAATGTGAAGTTCAAGACGTTTAAATGTTTGCATCAAGTTGCCTCACTTGTTCTCTGGATTACTCGTTAAATCACAGTCCTTGCAACATATAATAAGCTATTAATTTGGTTTATTTTGCATCTGATTTCCGTGGGTAGCCTTACTTTCCTTCACCTTTTACGACAGCTAGTTGCAAACTCTGAGTCTACATAGAATGTTTAGTAACATTTGTTGGAAATGGAAACGATCTGCCTAAAAGGAAGGTTTTAAACTTTTGGTTTCTTTTTGCTAAACTCAAGGAACCATTTCTACATTCCTAACTCTTGCCTATGCCAATTGGTTTACTGCAATACTACCTTCTACCCTTAAAATTGGCTTAAGGCAAAGGACCTCAATTACCCCATCTGTTAAAGGAAAGAGTAGACTCTTAAGTCTTTTCTACAGACTGACTTTCCCTGTCCGGGTCCCAGTTTTGCCAGTATCTGCTTTCTGATCCAGGCAGACTCGATTTCCTCATTTACAACAATCTCAACTACGGTCCAGGTGACGTTCGTTTCACGTAACGAACGGTGCCTCCCATGCCAGGTGGCCTTTGGTGCCACGGGGCATCGGACCCAGGGAGCTGGCCAGCAGGGGGCGAGGCTAATGGCTTCCAGGACGCTACCAAAGGATGGAGAGGACGGTGCCAGAAGGCGGGGCCAAGCAGGATGACAGGTAAGCTTTGAGGCTGTCGTGGGGGCGAGGCGACGGCCAGAGGTGTGTAGGGGAGGGACCACAAAGGGGAAGGCTGGTCGGGGCTGAGGTGGAGGGGGCGTCCCGGAAGAGGGCGAGCCAACGGCAGCCAGATGGAGTATCAAGGCCAACGGTCAAGGGGACGAAGGGGACGGGACCAAGGGGGAAAAGCTCGGGAGTGAGACCGCCGAGCTCACAGAAGGCCAGTGGAGCTTGGGTTTAGGGCTACTGGACCCCGGCGGGGGTCCGGGGCATTAGTACCTGGATAAGCGCCTTCACCTCCAGGTCGAATTTGACAATCTCTTGGTTACAGATCCTGACGTGGACGTCTTGGGGAAACGCCATGTTGGGAAAGCCGGCTACGGGCTGCCGCGGTGCCCAAATTCCAACGCGTTTTTGCACCGGCTTCCTTCTTCCCCGTCGGGTTTTGCGGCAGCGACCCCTAGAGACCGGCCTGCGGCGAGCGAGGGTGGTAGCGCCGAGTCGTGTGGACTTTCCCTGACTCGTGGGAGAAATCAGTCGGCCCCTTGGTGTGGACCTGGTAAGACGGAGAGAAAGAGAGGAGGGAATTATCAGCAACGCTTTAACAGGGGCCTCTCCCCATCTTCCGCCCATCAGTCACTCTAATGACTGCATATTTTTTGCATAGAGGGGGGAAAAAAACTGGAGGAAAAGTATCAATTGGGATGTCTCTGGAAGGTGGAATTAACAGTTTTTTATATTTCTTTAAACTTTCTTGTATTTTTCATATTTTCTACAGTGAATATAAATTGTGGAGTGAAAGAAAAAAATGACAAATGTTATCATTACTTTTTTAAATGTACGGAATTCAAAGCAGTTTGCTAGGGTACTTCCTGTCAGTCCAGCCCACGGTCCGAGGGATCTTCCTAAAACGCACAACTGATCAAGCCACATTCCAGCTTACACCCCTTCACTGGCTCCTGGTGGTTGCCTTTTGTGTACAATTGGATTTAATAAATTTACCTCGCTGGAGTAGTTTCGATGGAAATAATTAAGAACAGACCCTCAACAGATGGAGGCTCTTTCATTGAATTTTTATTAACTAGTCCAAATTTCTTAGCTGAACCTCAAGGGCATCAGGTACCCCACACAGCCCTGTCTCCTTCCTGGATTCTTCAAGCTCTTTTTGGATCTGTAGCCTTGGAGGGAACACCCTCCCTTAAGGTGTTCATCACCCCACTGCACCTAATAAACAGGCTGTATATTGCAGGCTTGGGCATCTGCCCTGGCTTGAATCCTGCTTGACAACCCACTTCACATCTCTGTGCTTCAGAGGCTAAATGCTGGTGACCACAGCACTGACTGAAAGATTAAAAGAGGTAATACATAAAAAGCACCAAGCACAATGTAGTAATTTGGTACATCGTAAGAATGCAATGCACATGACTATTATTATATTACTGACATTTGTGGAGCACTTCCCTTGTGCCAGGTACTTTGTACTAAGTGCTTTATATGTATCATTCTAACTTAACTCTCACAACAACCCTGTGAGGTAGAGCTATCCACTTTTTACAGATGAGGAAACAGGCACAGAGAGATAATGAGTTGCCTAGAGCAAATGGAATTGCTAGGTCAAAGGATATATGCATTTTAAAATTCTGATACATGCTACCGAATTGCTCTTTATAGAAGTTATATCAATTTACACTCCCACCAGCAATGTGGTACAAATGCCTGCTTTCTCACGGCCTCGTACACACGGTGTGTTAACAAACACTGGGATTTTTGCCAATCTGATTAAGTGAAAAATGCCATCTTTCAATTTTCATTTCTCTTATCATGAATGGAGAACTACTTGTATTTATTTTACTATCTGCTCATTTTTCTATTAGGTTGTCAGTCTTTTTCATATCAGCTCCCAGAGTTCTTTAGATAGTAGGAGGATTTGCCCTTAGAAATGAGCTTTGTCTCTTAGTCTACAGAATTTTGACTTGGCTTTTATGGTGTTTTGGGCCTTAAAAAAGTTTTATTTGAAATTTTATTTTTACATTTAGATCTTTACCCATTTTGAAATATGTGTTGGCTTATGGTGGGAGATACAGAGCCAAGTTTACTTTCTCCAGAGGGTTACCCAGTTGTTCCAACACTATTTTCTGAACAATCCATCCTTTTCTCACTGGTTTCAGATGCCACACTTACCATATAAATTAAATATAAATAATATATAAATTAATAACATTAATATTATTTATAATATATAAATTAAATATAAATACATCTGAATCTATTTCTATACTTTCCATTCTATTCTGTTGGCCTATTCATTCATTCACCAAAATGATACTGTTTTAATATTAGTTTTATGTGTTTTAATATCTGTTAGGATCGAACACCCCACTTTTTTCCCCATGTGAACTTTAGTTTTTTGAAATCGTATTGGTATGTCTTATCGGGATGGCACTGAATTGTTCATTTAAGTTAGGAGGACTGACAGGTTTATGCCGTTGACTGTTCCTATTCAAGAACTTGGTCTATCTTTCCACTTGTTCAAGTCGTCTTCTGTATCCTTCATAGTATTTTAATGTTTTCTTCAGAGTTTGTACATTTTCTTTTAAGTTCATTCCTGGAGACATTTTAAGATTAAAACCTTTTAAAGAAACTGAGGTTGACATTCTTCAGGTCAAACGTTTTGGATCCTCAAGTAGAAGCTCCCTGTTCAGGACACTGAAGAAACCCAAACTCTGCACGCAGTAGATAGGCCCACGTGACCTTGAGCCCCTTTCCCATCATGCTACTTGGTGGAAAGTCCTCTGCAACCAACAGTCACCAATTGCATTTCCATGAGGCAATTAGAGAAAACATAGCTCCTCTTTTCTCCACCCTCCAACATACTCCATTCTAACAAAAAAGACTCAATTCTAAGGCCTTCAGCTAGAGGCCATCTTTGAGGGATAGATATACAATTTGGTGACCCGCACTCCCCATCACTGACTACTGCCAATGCTGTTTTGCTTCCGTCACCTTTACCTACTGATCCTGAGACTAGCTTTTGTTTACTGCATCTACTAGGTTCTGGCTTTAGTTCTTTCTGGTTTGCAGACCCTAAGCCCATTATCTCCCTCCTACACAGACATCCATCCAAATATTGCCAGTGACTTGGCCAGGTCCCTTACAGAGGGGTACGGATTGTCTCTGAGTGCTGCAAGCAGATTGCCATTTGAATTGGAGTTCTGTATCACCTAAGCTGGGTCTGGGGTGAGTCCCTGCATCTGGTTCTAGTCTCTTTTGTAAAATGGACACGATCACCCACCTACTGGGCCACAGAGAGCAGCAGGTGAGTTCCCTGATAGGAAAGCACCTAGCAGGGGCTTAATGAATGCCACCCTAGCCTTCTAGGACTTTCTAATGCCTTCTTCCTATTCTGAACCTTTCAGCTGGGATATTAAAGTATTTCCCAACTAATGTTTTTCTCTCTAAGGTGCTCTCCTGGTTCCGAAATCAATGTGGGCAACGAGAGACAACTGAACAGCCCATCTCACTGGGTGCTACCTAACAGAAGGGTTGGTTTCCTAAGAGCTGTACTGGAAGGGCTGGCTCACCCAGCTCCTTAAAGTGCCCAGACTCTGACAGAGGCTCCTGTGAGGTCAAGTCCTGAAGCAGAACCAGTCCATGAGAGGCTAGGCCCACTTTGCTTCCTGACAGCCTCAGTGTCACTCAAATGAAGCAAAAAGGGCTTCTTCAAGGGACCAGGGATGTCATGCACACAGCCTGTCAATTCTCTTAACATACCCCACTTGATGTGGTACCAGTGTCCTTGCAAATACCTCTGCGGTAATGTACCTAGAACCCTTTGTGTGTTTAACAGCTCTTGTGTTGTTTTGTGGCCCTGTTCACACGTGGCCTCCCTTAGCAGACTAAACGTTAGTGGCGGTCTCTTTAGTCTCCTTCTGGCCAGTACGCAGCACAAGTCTTGGCAGAGAAAGTGCTAAACAAATGTTTGTTGGCCGAAGGAACACACTGCTACAGTGGTGTTTACTCGGGTCCCCTGATTTAACAGTTCTATGTATATGCCCAGCCTAGCTTGGGGACCTACTTAGAATTATGAAACACACAAACACATACAAAGGCTTAAGTCAGGAGAGACTCAAAATACCTTCTTTCCCTCAGAGAAATCGCTTGGCCAAAGAATCAAGGAGGAGAAATAAGGATAAACTAAACTATGCTCTAAACTATAAAGAATGTAAATGTTTTTGTCAATGAATAATTCTACGTAATAGCTAAATTTAACTAAAGTATTGAAAAAGCAGCCCAAAATGTTAAAAAAAAAAAGTTAGCTGTTCGCACACTACACCAAGAGAGGCGCAGCGCGATCAAGAGTTCACTGCTGTCTCCAGTTTGGAATTTTGTTGCAGTGGGTTATTCTGAAGGGTGGATGATCACCTTGGAAAGCAACAGAAAAGCAACAGAAAAAGGAAGGACGAAAGCATGAGGCAAACAATTCAAAACCTTTTCTTTTCATCTTTTTTTATTTTAAATTACAAAGGATGTTGCATACACTGATGAATCTGTATCTGACTAGAAGTGCTGAGGGGTTGGAAAGTGACAGAAAACAAAGGCAATGTTTGAATTGCCTTTTCTTCTGAAAAGAAAAACTGCACAACTATTAACCAACATTTAATAGAATAATTTTTAAACAGCTCATGCGTCAACGAGATAAAATTCTTTCTAGACAATAGACAAGACTGAATCCAATAAAAAGTTTCATAGCTACAGTTAGGGGAGTGGGGAACAAAACTACAGAATATTTATGATAGCATTACAAACAGGATCCTACTCAACTATGCAAAAGAGGTCGCCACATTGTATGAACAAACACTTTGAATTCTTGCCCTTCCGCTCTTCTCTTGTGACGTCTTATGTGCAGTCAGCCCTAGTATCACTGTTAACCACAAATGCTAAGTTATAGGACAAATCCTAGGGAAAGAAGGTTAAAAAAAAAAAAGCAGGCAGTGGAATACAGTGTCATAAAAATGTGGTGAAAAGGCAGATACAGTACACACATATACATTTCTGTTATTTGGTTCTGAAAAAAACAAAGGGCGAAGGGCAAGACACAGTAATCAGTCCCGCTCACATCCACCCATAATTTAATTAACTACACCATTGTGTTTACATTGTTATGAAAGAGGCAAACTTAGTTCACCCGAACTTGGCACATTGAAATACCCAACTTTGATGTTCCTCACTAGTCACCAAGTCATCAATTCCAAAATACTATCTGGAAGTAGTTTTAAGGTTCTATTCCCTCACCACTACCCCCAAATCTCTCTTTTCTAAAGGAAAATGGCAATTTGGCATAATTCAGTTCCTAGGTGTAATTTCTACAATTTCAGTCAGTTTACTAAGCACGAGGATTATGCTTCAACACATAATCCCACTTGTCTATGGAAGTGTAAAACTGTCAGTAGTACATTTTCATCATCTTCCCCCAACATGCTTATTCCTTAAAACGAAACAACCATTCCTACAGTTGACATTCATGGTTACATCCCAATGTGTTTGAAATATTAAAAAAACATGGAGTCATCTTCTCATAATGCCCTTATTAAGATTACAAAGATTACAAAAGAATCCACAAGTATTACGGCACTGTGTGAGGCTTATTTGTCATGATCCGAGGGAAGAACAAGACTGCAGTTCTGTGCAAAGTTGTGGAAATGGCCTTAGTTCCATGGGAAATGGTATTCCACAATAGACTTCACTAGAAGGATAATTTGAAACTTTAACACTGAAAGCATAATTCAATGCGTTCTCAAAATTCAAGTTTCAAGATTTGGAGAGATGCTAACATTCTGTTACATAATTAACTAGAAAATACTTGAACAGAATTTTAGGAAGACTATATAAAGAAAGGGAACATAAGTTTTTGTTAATTCCTGCTGAAGGCAACTTGATTTCGTTTCTTAGAAAGTTAACTAACTCTTAGCAGCTAAAATATTTAGAAATGTATGGAATAAAGAAAAGCACATCCATTCTTGACATTTTGGTGAATAAACTAACAGCTTTATTAATGAAGGCAAACATCAGATAACTGTATGAATATTATATATAAAAAAAGAAATCCAAACTAACAGCATTGTATTTCAAAAGTACTGTACTTCTGTTTCTTTTAAAGAGACTTGTCATCTGTTTTATAAAACAAACAAAACGAGTACTCTTCTCCTAAAAAATTCTGGAAAAATGAAAATAGTCAATTTCAAGCTGATGAACTGAGCATACCTTTCTTTAAATGCAGACTACTGCTAAGGAGCAAATGAAGTCAAGCATCAGAAAGAAGATGTATGACAAATTCATGAAAGTTAGGAAAAAGGGATGTAGTGAAATTACTGCTAATCTCTCCCCCTCATATTCAAAGACCATTCAAAACTGGTCTTTCATACAAATATAAAATAACAATAAAGAGAGGGAATTTGAAACCATACCCATCTGAAATCCTTCATGATGTTTTTATAATAGCTCTGATTCTCTTACCAAAAAGGTCAAAGTGAAAGATTTAGGAAGTGAAAGGGAATGGAGATGTTTTGTTTTAAATGTACAAGTAAGGCACAATATAAAGCCACATCATAATCTGTCATGAAGGATATAGGAGAGGACAAGAATCGTACATGGTACAGTAGAACAAGCAATCATATTGACTGAAAAAGTGTGGCACCCAATTCAAAACTCAGACAAGATCTTAACAAGAACAACTGGACAGCATGCTTTCATATGGAGACAAACTCTATAAAGAATCCAGTGTATCTGAAAAGAGGAAGAACGTTTTTTGTTTTTTTAAATCATAGTAGTACTAGAGTCAAAGTTTATAATCGCTTTGGGAACAATGGGTTTATTTGAGGTGAATTCACAATGCCTTCACTTAAAGTAAAATTCTGGACTTCATTATGAGCTATCTGTATACCATGTATGAACACAGAAAACCTTTAGAGAGCTCTTCTCTAATGATCTTCACCCAAAAATACATGCCACAATTTTCAAAAACAGAACACGTACAATTGTTGGGGTTTTTACGTTACCCTTATAAGATTTGTTTGTGTGATACACTAAACGTATACATTTTAATGACAATAGAGGAAGCAGATTATTACTGGCATTAAAGTACAACCATTTCTAGACGGTTTTAAATGCCACAGAGTCCCCTGGTTAAAATGTAAAGCTGCACAGCTTGCCTATGTCATCTTTATGATAAAGTTAAAACAGCAAGAGGATTTAACTTTCACTCTACATTTTACTGCCAGGTTTTTATTTAGATCAAGTATCGCTGCAGCATTCTGACCAGCCCAGATTTAGCAGCAAATGGCAGGAATCATATAAAATGCAATTTTTTTTAACAAAGTGCTTTTCTAAGATATACATACATATATAAATAGGTACAAAATAAAGTGTCAACATTAAAAAGCTCAACTATTTAAAAGCTTTTACCTATTTAACTTAAGTAGTACATATAAAACACTGAAATGCAAGGATATGGAATCTACTAAACAGATTCAAAGTCTTTTTTTGAAATGCAAGACCAAAAAATCAAATTCTGGTTTGCAGACAAGAAAAAGGTATAAAAAACCAGAATTCCTAACAGAGCAGCTAGAAAGGGGCAATTTTATAAACCTCATCAGCTGAATCTCTATCATGAAGTGATTTTCACCTGATTGCAAAACTGCCATATTTTGGAACATGTTTCAATTTCCCAGACACATTCTGTCAAAACTTCATATACCTCCAAGTTACAAACCTGTGCTTTGCCTTCTCCCACCTAAAAATGAAAAACTTTAAAACAATAAACTTACATTCTATTAAACCATTAGATCTAAGCTTATCTGTTTAGTGTGAATGCACTAACCAGGTACATTTCCACCAAGCACACAGGGTAATCTTGTGCATCACAGTTCAGCTAAGGTGTTAAGACAATCCTTCTTGGAGTTTCTTTTTCATAATGTCAAAGAAGCATGAAAGCAACATTGCTCACTTGTTACTGTGTGTTTTAGAATCAAGCAAACCTTTATAAGCTATAGCTTCATGTGCTATCACTTACAAATGGGAAACCGTGGTGGGGAGGGAGAAAATAACAGAAAAGGAAACACACTGTATAGACAAAATATAATTAAAAATAAATTCTCCAAGGGGTAATGGAGAAATAGTTGGAGAAATAGATACTTTCCCGGCAGCTAGGTCGGAAATTTTTGGTATTTTTTTTTTCTGGCTAAATAGGATTTTTTTTTAAGGTATAATTTTTAAGCTACCAGTTTTCAGAGTTCAAAACACAAGATCTGAAAATAAAACAGTAAGAGAGACAGGACGGAAAGATCTGTAGGGAAGGTTTATAACGTTGCCTTGACATAAGAAATTTCTCATCAAGAGGTAAAGCTTTAACATAGTTAAAACACTGACTAATGAAGCTGTTTTATGTGAACAAAAAAGAGCACCTAAAAACTAAATGTGTTAATATTTCTCAGTTCTAGAAACTATAGAAGAAGAATAAGTCACATGTTAAGTTTGAAGAAGCTAGTTTGAAAATACCTGTACAAAAATATAAAAATCTATAAATCTTTTTGTTTTTGTTTTAAGCTTGTGTTGATCTTTGAAAATATTACATGCACAATAATACATCAATTGGAAAAGTGGCAACTAAAGAATTAGATATTTTTAGCTTTTTTCTGTCTTTACATATATATATACATAATACAATAAAAATAATCTGTATTTTGGTTGTTTGGTGGAAGTATACTACAATAAGCTAAATAAACTTTTTAATTTTCAAGGTCAAAAACTATTTTACCAATAGCTTACTAAAATGAAATATATTAAAATTTCCTACAATAAGTGCAGAAATAAAAAGACTTATAGACACCTAAATGGCCACCAACTTATCTACTATGGAAGCGAACTAGAGGAACAGCAAAATAATATCTGTATGTGTGGATGCTCCTTCTGTAGATAATTGGACCCAAACAGAAATAAAATTCACAGTTCAGTAAGATCCCTAACCCTGACCTTTTCGTTTTTCTTTTTTTTCTCCTTTTTTTTCATACATTCATACAGTATCATGTAAGCTGTGCAAAACTTTACTTAGACTGGCAGTATGCCATATCAGTTGCATTTGTCTTTGGTACAAAAAATAAAACAATCGCAATAATGTGCAAGTATTTGTCTTCTTCCGGTCAAGTACCGAAATATGAGTTTTCTAGAGCCATCTTTTTTTTGTTTGTTTTTTTGTTTTGTTTTTTATACAATACACAGACTCTGTGGCATATATCTACATTTCAACATAGTCCTATATACATTCAAAAAATTTGAAAAAGAGTTGGAACAAAAAAACATTTAAACCCCATAATTTTTCCATCTATATATCTTGTTTTTCCTCATTAGGGTTTTCATCATACAAAATATTACCAGTTTTATAGTTTCCCCAAAATACAAGGCACAAAGAATATGCTTTTTTTTTCTTACTTGCACAGACATTATATATATATTTATATATATATTTATATATACCATATTGAGCTCGGAAAATGAACATCTAATATGGCACATGGGCATGAGTGCTGGGTTGTGCCATGTACAAGTGAGATTAATGGTTGTGGAAAATTAGAATAAAAAGCAATAATTCTAAAAACAATCTAAACTGACTGTTTAAAAAAATGCTTCCTCAATTTTTTTGTGGTTCAGAGCATAAACCTGCCACAATATTTGGCATTTACTATTATCTTCACTCTTCCAAAATGTTTTGCTTTAACAGATTTTGTAATCTGTATCTAAACATCTACTTAAATGTATGAGTTTCAATTCTGATGCCAGTAGCAGTTTTAACCAACGGTTTATGCTCTGAAAATGTAATAATCAAGTATTTTGGATCATGCTTCACTTATGCTACTTAGTTCTTAAAACAATGTAACCTAATTGTAAATGTTTACATAATGCTAAACTGACATGCAAAACAGAATGAAAATTTACAATGAATAACGTGACAAACACAGACATTTCTGACCAGTGGTCCAATGAGGCTGATTACACTTTTGATGTTGGTATCCTTAGTCCTACAAGGCCTCCGGTGGGATTGCCTTCCGCAGTCTTCTCTAACACTTGGTTAACAAATTCTGAGGTTTGCCCAGCAACTGGGAGACCTGAAGAAAAGAATAATAGGCACACTTAGACACACATGAAGGTGAGGAGTAGGAAAATCTGAGGGTCAGGGGTGACTCTCAGCTAGACACTGGTCCCAGATGAGTGTTCTGCCGTTTGCTACTGCAGCCCAGAAAATAATTCTACCCACCATAATTAGAGCCTACAAGATTAGAAGGATCAAACCACCAACTGCTCCAACCTCACTACATCTCATAGATGGGCTTCACCCACGTGACTGAAAATATATACCTGAAGGATGTTTTCATTCATTTTTATAATGATGATCAATTTTACGTTCCTTTTTCTTCATTTTAAAGAAAAGTGGATAAATAAGCAAACTTGGAAGAGAAGAAGGAAAGGTGGGAGACACTGCAGGTATGTTGATTTTTTCGTCTTCCTCATCCTCTATAGCTGAGGTCAAAGATATTTGATATATTGATTTTATGTAACAAAGGTGTACGTGTTTTAAATGTAATACAAAGCTGAGCAATTAAAGGAGATGGAAGCAGAAAAATACTATGCAGTAATTGCTCATAAGAAGTCAAAAGATACTGTAAAAAACAGAGAATTGACACCACCTTAACCATGTGATCAAAATCAGCCTGACCAATAATGGGACAAACTGATACTGTTTCTTGATTGACATAATGAGAAGGATATATAAGCTACAATGAATCCTTGCCAAGAAAATTTAACTGTAACTAATCATGGGCAAACAGATGAATTCAAATATTGGGACATTTTACAAGATCAACTACCTGGATTTTTTATGGAAGAAAAAAGCCTGGGAGACTGATCTAGATTAAAGGATACAAAAAAAAAAAAAAAAAAAAAGACACAACTAAATGCAACTCATGATCCTTAAATGGATCAAAAACAAACAAAAAGGTTATAATGGACATTACTGAGACAACTGGGGAAATTTAAATATGGACTCCATATAGATGTCACATCAACGTAAGTTATAGCAGTATTGTGTCTAAGTAAGAAAGTGTCCTTGTTCTTGAGAAATACATGCTGAAGTAGTAGTTATGGATGAAGAATCATATGTTTATAAGTTACCTTCAAATATATAGGGAAAAAATGTACACAGAGGCAGAAATAAAGCAAATGCAGCAAAATATTAACAGCTGGTGAATCTAGCGGAATGACAGGCAGGTGTTCACTGGACTGTTTCTTTCTACTTTTCTTGTAGGATTGATATCTTAAATGAAAAGTTGAGAAAAAAATTAAGTATACATGTTATTAGCTAAAAAGTGAACCTGCAAGACAAAAATGTAGAGCTTGAAAATAATCAGAGGACACATACAAAATGAAACTATAATAATAATGGATCATAGAGTGAAGGACATAAAAAGGCAAGAAAGCCATATGAACAAATCTTAACAGCTTTTTTTTTTTTTTTTTTCCTTGCGGTACGAGGGCCTCTCCCATTGCGGAGCACAGGCTCCAGACGCGCAGGCTCAGCGGCCATGGCTCACGGGCCTAGCTGCTCCGCAGCATGTGAGATCTTCCCGGACCGGGGCACGAACCCGTGTCCCCTGCATCGGCAGGCAGACTCTCAACCACTGCACCACTAGGGAAGGCCCTAACAGCTCTTTTGATAACAGAAATAAAACCAAACATACATCAATAAATAAAAATGAGCTGGGACTTCCCTGGTGGCACGGTGGTTAAAAAGCCACCTGCCAGGCTTCCCTGGTGGCGCAGTGGTTGAGAATCCGCCTGACAATGCAGGGGACATGGGTTCAAGCCCTGGTCTGGGAAGATCCCACATGCTGCGGAGCAACTAAGCCCGTGCACCACAACTACTGAGCCTGCACTCCAGAGCCCACAAGCCATAACTACTGAAGCCCATGAGCCTACAGCCTGTGCTCCGCAGCAAAAGAAGTCACCACAATGAGAAGCACGCACACGGCAACGAAGAGTAGCCCCCACTCACTGCAACTAGAGAAAGCCCATGCGCAGCAACGAAGACCCAGCACAGCCAAAAATAAATAAATAAATACATTTAAAAAAAAAAAAAAAAGAATCTGCCTGCCAGTGCGGGGGACACGGATTCAATCCCTAGTCCCGGAAGATCCCACATGCCGCAGAGCAGCTAAGCCCGTGCACCACAACTACTGAGCCTGCGCTCTAGAGCCTGCCAGCCACACCTACCAAGCCCACGAGCCACAACTACTGAAGCCCACGTGCCCTAGAGCCTGTGCACCACAACTACTGAGCCCGAACTCTAGAGCCTGCAAGCCACAACTACTGAGCCTGTGCACCATAACTACTGAAGCCCGTGAGCCTAGAGCCCGTGCTCTGCAGCAAGAGAAGCCACCGCAAATGGAGAAAGCCTGCACACAGCAATGAAGACCCAAAGCAGCCAAAAAAAAAAATAAAATAAAAATGAGCTAAACTCATCCATTAAAGAAAAACTCCTAGACTGACTAATAAAGAAAATCAAACTACAAGTTATATATAAAAATCTAGAAGTGAATTTTATGGTATGCAAATTGAAATTAAATGTAAATTTTAATCTAATTAAGATCTTTTAAAAAGAGATGTGTATCATATAAAGTAATTCAGAAAGACTGAAAATAAAAGGGAAGGCTACCAAGCAAAGATAAATAATAAGAAAGCTACATTCATGATTGTAAGATCAGACAAGATTGAATTCAGGGAAAAAGCTGTAAACAAGACAAAAGATGTGTGCTTCTTGATGATAAAGACTATAATCCATAATGAGGGGGATGTAACGTATAGCATGGTGACTGTAGTTAATAGTACCATACTGCATATTTGAAAGTAGGTAGGAGAGAGGATCTTAAAAGGTCTCAGCACAAGAAAAAAATATTTTATAACTATGTATATTGACGGATGCTAACTGGACTTACTGTGGTGATCATTTTGCAATATATACCAGTATCAAATCAGTACATTATACACCTGAAATTAATATAATGTTATGTCAATCACACCTCAAAAAAAAAGAGAAAAAAATGAAAACATGAACTCCTGAAATTAAAACAAATCTAAAAGGATATAAGAGCCGCAAATAAACACAACAGATAACGCATTTAAGAGAAACAGCAGTGAAAAGGGGAAGAATTTTAAAATAAGAAATTAAGAGATTTTTTTTAAATTTGAGAAGAGGTGAATATACTTCAGAAAATACTGAAGACAGGCAAAGAAGATCCAACCCACAAATAGTAAGAGTCCCCAAAGAAGAAAACCAAAGCAAGGGAACAAATCAAATATTAAAAACATATGGGCTTTCCTGGTGGCACAGTGGTTAAGAATCTGCCTGCCAATGCAGGGGACACGGGTTCGAGCTCCAGTCCGGGAAGATTCCACATGCCGCGGACCAACTAAGCCCGTGCGCCACAACTACTGAGCCTGCACTCCAGAGCCCGCAAGCCACAACTCCTGAAGCCCAGGCGCCTAGAGCCTGTGCTCTGCAACAAGAGAAGCCACCACAATGAGAAGCCCACACACCGCAGCAAAGAGTAGCCCCCGCCCACTGCAACTAGAGAAAGCCAGCGCACAGCAGCAAAGATCCAACGCAGCCAAAAATAAATCAATTAAATAAAGAAATTTTAAAAATAAATAAATAAATAAAATTTAAAAGATCTGAAGCTACTTACTGAAAGATCACAGAGTGTATATGAGAATATCAACCTAAAATGACCAACTCCAAGACATGGTCTAGTAAAATTACTAGGATTTAAAGAAAAAGGAAAAAATCCTGTTGACATCTGGGCAAAAATAGCAAACGGCATAAGGGAAAAAAATTAGGCAATTATTAGCTTTGCAACAGCAACACTTTATTCCAGAATAAAAATGGAGAAACATATTTAAAATACTCAAGGCAGGAAAATGTGAGTCAAGGATTGTATCTGGTAAAACTGACAATCAGGTACAAAGGGAAAACACAAACTTATCAATATATAAGACCTTTAAGTTAAAAAATAAAAAGGCAGGAAGAATTTTTTCTTATAACATTAAATTTCTCTCTCTACCTAACACAGGAAGACAATGTAGAAATAAAATTCTTTTAAGGAAAAAAATTCAAATGTTTACGATGTGGGCTTTCCTGGTGGCACGGTGGTTGAGAGTCTGCCTGCCAATGCAGGGGACACGGGTTCGAGCCCTGGTCTGGGAAGATCCCACATGCCGCGGAGCAACTAGGCCCGTGCACCACAACTACTGAGCCTGCGTGTCTGGAGCCTGTGCTCCGCAACAAGAGAGGCCGTGATAGTGAGAGGCCCGTGCACCGCGATGAAGAGTGGCTCCCGTTTGCCACAACTAGAGAGAGCCCTCGCACAGAAACGAAGACCCAACACAGCCAAAAATAAATAAATAAATTAATTAATTAAAAAATGTTTACGATGTAATATGGTAACATCAACAACTAATACTTACTAAGTATTGAGAATTTGTGTTCAGCAGTATGCTAAGTGCTTTACATGCACTCTTTCCATTTAATCCACACAACTGTCCACACTTTACATTATAGATGAATAAAATTAGGTTGAGGGAAGTGAAGTTACTTCCCTAGGGTCCTCAGGTAGTAAGTGGCAGGGCCAGGACTTGAATCTAGAACTGATTTCAAATACTCTGATTTTAACCATTATGCTAAATGAGCTTTTGTTTTTTGGAAACGTATCTTAATTTCTGCACATGACCAGTGGGTATTGCTAGAGCCACAGAGAAACCACTAGCATTTTGTGTGTAAAAAGATAGGAAACAAGGCATGCAGAACCTTAAGTATCTTAAGATAAAGGAAATGTTTTAAGAATGAAGATAAATGCTCAAAAGAATCAAATGTTACACAGAATGTCAAGAAAAATAAATTCTCAAGTAAGTCTACTGGATGAGGCAATTAGTGGGCCACTTGGGAACTATACAGTTCAGAAACTATCTAGAGATGAGTGTCAGATGACAGGGCCAAGTGATGATCCATGGGTACAGTGCAAGCACTTGCAACTAGGAGCACTTACTTCTAGCTCCTAGTCCTGCCACTTGTTGGCTGTAGGACTTGTGGCAAGTTACCTAATGCCTTGTTGGGCTTCCAATTCCTCATCTGTAAAACCAGGATAATAATACCTTCTTCACAGAACTGTGGAAGTAAATCACTAAATCTGAGTAGACAGATCCTGGATCATAATAAGTACTATATAAATGTTAGCTGTTTATCCCTTCCTAGACTAAGGAATTCTTTTTTCTCATCTCTTAATCTCTCTTTTAGATCTTCTCCTTTGGCCTTTAAACATGAAAGTTGTCAAATTTCATGAAATCGTTGGGTTTAAATCTATATGCCTTGCTAATTTTACTAATGATTCCAAATTGCCCTACAGAAACACTAGTATATTTTACGTTCAGTATGAACACAACACTGACAAGAGAAATTAATGACATTTCAAAAACCATAAGAAACTTACTAAGTGCATGGAAGCATTAAATGTGTATTTATTTTCAATTAAAGAAAATGCAATGATTTGGGTAGCAGATTTGGTATACAGAAGCATTTCTGTATAAGTGGAAATAAAATATTCTTGCTCACTCCACTGCATCTAAGCATCTTGATTTCTTCATAGCAGTTACCACAATGTTATTATTATTATTTTTGGTTTTCTATTCCTTGCCTTCCATTTTTAGACTACAAGCATCTAAGAAGAGTAGCAACCAAGTCTCTACTTAACCCCTGTGGATCCCCCAACACCTGGCAACATAGTAGGCATTGAAAAAATTTTGTGGAATGAATGAATTTATAATAACTGGAAGTCAGAAAAATTGTCTTAACAAATTCTAAGATATTTACAATTAAAAAAATTTTTTTAATTATAGTGTTTGGCACTCTAAAATTCAGGTAAATAACTAATTAATGATTGAAAAGTAAGCTGTAATTCTTTTAAGTGATGTGATTCAATATACAGTCAGCATCCTGGGGAAGAAAATTCTCAGGTAAGTGAAATTTACTACTCTACACAACAACTGTGTAAGAACCAGTTTTTAAGAGACAGTCCTAGAATAAAAACTGTTAAACAAAGAACATATAATATAGCTGAAACAATTTTATGATGCTTCAGGGTCTTCATGGCTTGTGTTATGCTGTAATGCCCTTGGGATGCTACTGATCATAGGGTGATTTGCTCCTATGGCAGCCAAGCTCCTGGGGCCTCTAGGGTTTGCATGTCTTTGTCTACATTAGCTACCTCTACCCTCCCTGTCAGTATCACTCTGCCTGACTTCTGGATGCCTGCCTCTCTGTTCCTCCCCATGTGGTATAAACTGTTCAGGGATGGAAAACCAGATAATCAAGTCTGTTAGAATCCTGTGAAAGAGTAAAACAAATAGGTAAGAACCTCTATTGAAGTATATACTGCAGGCTTGACAAGGTCAGGGATCTTTATTTTCCCCACAGAAGGTTAAAGTTGCTAGAAGTTTATCTTTCCTAAGCGTTAAAACAGTTCAGTGACGAAGTCTAAATAATAAATTGTGAGGCAGCACAACGCTCACCTGCCCACCTGTAAGCCCAGTAAGCGTCCTAATAAATCACTTCTTGTCTATCAATCAATCAATCAATCAATCGTGGTAACCAGCAGAACATGTTTATGAATGCTAACTCTCAAAAAACAAATCTTCTCATAAAGGGAGGTAACTACAATGAGACCACTTGAGTTTTTCCTTAAAAGAATTTTGAATATTCCCTTGAATCATATACCTTACACTATACGTTATTAATGGTTATTAGTTTATCCAGTGTTCTTCTTACCAAGAGTATCTTTAATGAGGATTTCAAGCTTCTGTCCCATGTTGGGTCCTCTCTCCTCTCTTGGATTCTGTACTCGGTTTACAATCTCTTGCTTGATGGAGTTGATTACAAACAATAAATTATCTGTAAGACAGAACAGGACAGTTGGAGCATGTCATTAACATGGAAGAATTTACTTTTAATTATGTAATAACAGATACTCAATTAAAAATGAAGAACATATAAGAAAACATTAAGCAGTGATGGTTGTAAGCTTTCTTATCCAAAGAGACTAATAATCAAACGATATGCCACTTTTGATAACAGATTGTAGACATGTATCAATGTCCACTATCCTGTAAGCAATTTGCCTTACTTGTCTTCACAGCTATGACAGTGCCTGGTATATTGACTCATAGGGTCTTAGTAAATGTTTATTAAATAAATCGAACAAAGCCCTTCAAAGACAAAGCTTTAAAAACAAATTTCCCGGGCTTCCCCAGTGCCTCAGTGGTTAAGAATCCTCCTGCCAATGCAGGGGACACGGGTTCGAGCCCTGTTCCGAGAAGATCCCACATGCCGCGGAGCAACTAAGCCCGTGCGCCACAACTACTGAGCCTGCGCTCTAGAGCCTGCGTGCCTAGAGCCCGCGCTCCACAACAAGAGAAGCCACCGCAATGAAAAGCCCGCGCACCGCAACGAAGTGTAGCCCCCCCCACGGCAACTAGAGAAAGCCCGCGCACAGCAACAAAGACCCAACGCAGCCAAAAATAAAATAAATAAATTAAAAAAACAACAACAAATTTCCCCACCTTAAGAAGCTTTAAAAAAAAAAAAGAGCAAAGTTAACCAAAAGTAAATAAGGAGGGAAATAATAAATATAAGAGCAGAAATCAATAAAACAGAACACAAACACACAACAGAGAAAGTTAACAAAGCCAAAAGCTGGTTCTTTGAAAATATCAACAAAATTGATACCCACTCCCACCCTCATCCCCATCTCCAGCTAGACGGCTTGATCACCTCTACCTAGAATGGAAAACGGGTTATCACTTCAGAATACAGCCATTAAAAGGATAATAAGAAAATGCTATGCTAACAAATTCAAAAACTTGGATGAAATGGACAAATTTATTGAAAATGCCACTTCACAAGAAGAAATGGAAAATCTGAACAGCTCATTTCTAATAAAGGAATTGAATTCATCGAAAAGTATTCCCCAAAGAAAATGCAGAGGGCTTTAATGGAAAATTCTATCAAATGCACAATGAAGAAATAAAATTAATTTCATCAAACTTTCAAAAAAAAAGGAAGAAAGATCATGGCTGAATTCATTCTCTAAGCCCAGTATCCTCAAATACCAAAACCTGACAAAGATATTACAAAAAAAGAAAATCACAGACTAATAACCCTCTTGAATATAGATATAAAAATCCTTGACAAAATATTAACAACAGAATCCAACTTAAAATATCGGAATAGAATCTTACAAAATATTTTCAATAGACTCTAATATAAAAAGGAAAATACATCATAACCAAATAGAGTTTATTCCAAGAATGCAAGGTTGGTTTAACAAAAAGTTAGTTAATATAATTCACCATATTAACAGGGGAATATGTGATACATTACCAGAATAAAGGAAAACAATGTGATTGTTCCAATAAATGCAAAAAAAAAAAAAGGAAAGAAAATGACAGTATTCAGTATCTATTCATGATAAATGAAACTAGGAAAAGAAGGAAACTTACTCAAAATAATAGAGAGCATCTCATCTACAAAAAAACCTACAGCCAATATCAACTTAAAGGTCAAAGTTTCCCCTGCAAACAAGGCAGTCACCACTTCTATTCAAATGTCTCAGACATTGCAACAAGGCAAGAAAAAGGGTTAAAAGGCATAAAGATCAGAAGGGAATAAATAAAGCCATTTCTATTTGCAGATGATGACTGCTTAAATAGAAAATTCCAGGGCATCTACTGGAATATCTACTACTGGAACTAATAAATTTAGCAAGAAAATAAGGTATAAGAGTAATACACAAAAATTCATTTTATATACTACCAAGAAAGAATTTGAAATTTCAAAAATGAGTCCATTTACAACAGCACCAAAAAACATAAAATACTTAGGAATAAATCTAACAAAAGATGGTCAAGCACTCTACATTGAAAACTATAAAACAAGTCAGAGAGAAATTAAAGAAGACCTAACTAGATGGAAAGAGAAACCAAGTTCATGGATAGGAAGCCTCCATTTTGTTAAGATGATAATTCTCTCCAAATTGATCTACAGATTTAAAGCAATTCCAATCAAAATTTCAAGAAACTTTTTTTGTAAAAAGTGATAAACTGATTCCAAAATTTATATGGTCATGCAAAGGACCTAGAATAGCCAAAACAACTTTGAAAGAACAAAATTAGAAGACTAACAAGGACTAACACTGCCTGACTTTCACAATCTACTATCTACAGTAAGACACTATATATTCACATAAAGATAGTCAAATAGATCAATGGAACAGAATACAGAGTCCAGAAGTAGACCCATACGTATAGGATCAACTGATCTGATAAAGGTGCAAAAACAATTAAATGGGGAAAGGAAAGTTCTTTCAATGACTGGTGCTTGATCAACTGGATATTCATATGGGGAAAGAAAATCAACTCTTAGCCTACACCATACATAAGAATTAACCTGAAAAGATCTCATAAACTTAACTGTAAAACCTAAAACTACATAAATCCTAGGAGAAAATATACAAGAAAATACAATTTTTGGAGTCGGCAAAGTTTCTAATTAGAACACACAAAAAATGTAAAATATAAAAGGAAAGACTGACAAATTGGACTTCATCAAAATTGAACATTTTTGCTCTTTGGAAGATGTCAGTGAGAAAACAAAAAGGAAATTCAAAGACTAGTATAAAATATTTTCAATACATATATCAGACAAAGAGCCTGTATCTAGAATAAAGAACTTTTAGAAGACAAAATTTTTAAATGGCAAACTATTTTAATAGATACTTCACATATACACACAAAGTATATGAATAGCCAGTAAGTACAGTAAAGATGTTGAACATCATTAATCAAAGCAATATAAATTAAGACCACAATGAGATACTGCCACATACCACCCATTAGGTTGGTTAAAAGTAAGAAGATTGACCGTGCCAGGCGTTGGCAACGATATGGACCAACTAGAACCCTCATACACTGTTTTTGAGAATGTAAAATGGTACAGCTACTTGGAAAACAGTTTGGCGGTTTCCTATACAGCTACTCGTAGGTATTTAACCAAGAGAGATTAAAATATATGTCCACCCAAACACTTGTACGGAAATATTCACAGCAGCTCTGTTACAGCGAAAGCAAACAACCCAAGTATCCATCAATAGGTGAATGGATAAAGAAACTGTAATATATCTAACACAATGGAATACTACTCAGCAATGAAAAGGATTTAACTATTGATATAGATGACATGGAGAAATTTTTTTTTTTTTTTTTTTTTTTTTGCGTTACACGGGCCTCTCACTGTTGTGGCCTCTCCCATTGCAGAGCAGAGGCTCCGGACGCACAGGCTCAGTGGCCATGGCTCGCGGGCCCAGCCGCTCCGTGGCATGTGGGATCCTCCCGGACCAGGGCACGAACCCGTGTCCCCTGCATCGGCAGGCGGACTCTCAACCACTGCGCCACCAGGGAAGCCCGAGAAATTTTAAAATAATTATTCAGAGTGAAAGGAGCCAGGCAAAAAAAGAGAATGTATGGTAGGATTCCATTAATATAAAATTCTGAAAATGTAAACTAATCTACAGTGACAGAAAGCAGATCGGGGCTACTAAGGCATAGGAATGGAGGGAGGGTTAGCTTACAAAGGGGCACTATGAAACTTTTGGAGGTGATCAAAGTGTTCATTATCTTGATTGATTTCACATGTATATACATATGTCCAAATGAACCAAATAATACTCTTTAAATATGTAGAGTTATTGTACTTCAATTATACCTCAATAAAGTTGCAGGGGGGAACACATCACCAATTTCAACACACAGGATTCCTATGGTCTGAAATAAATCTCTACTACTTCAGACACTGCTTTGAAATCAATGATGTGTTATTCCTAACCTTGTAATACTTAGAAGAGACCAATCTAGACTAATATTGAAGCGAGAAGTCAGAAATAACTGGGGGTGGGGGGGTGGGGAGGCAGTTTAAAACTACATGCAGGAACAATATATATAAAACGTGTCAGTAAACAAGGAAAGCACAGCTGACTCCCTAAACCACATGAAACAAGAAATTTATGCTTCTTCTCGAATAACTGAGAGAGAACACCATTTACTCAAATATAACGACATTTACATGCAGGCTGGACTTATGAGAAGCAAATGAGGTTCCCTCATCTTCAACAGGTAAAGTAAATCAGGTCACTTTTTTTTTTTTTTTTTTTGCGGTACGCGGGCCTCTCCCTGCTGTGGCCTCTCCTGTTGCGGAGCACAGGCTCCGGACGCGCAGGCCCAGCGGCCATGGCTCACGGGCCCAGCCGCTCCACGGCATGTGGGATCCTCCCAGAACGGGGCACGAACCCGTGTCCCCTGCATCGGCAGGCGGACTCTCAACCACTGTGCCACCAGGGAAGCCCCAGGTCACTTTTAAAAAGAAAGAAAGAAAGAAAAAAAAACCCACTGTAAAATCAAAATTGAAACAGAGCAGAACAGCTCTTCTCAACCTGGGCAGTGTCCATGCCAGGCCCTGGGGGGAGGGAGGGCAGAGGTGAAGGGTTCTAACAACATCAAAAACTTCTGGGTGAGGAAGCGGAGGCATCTGGCTCAGAAAGTGAGGCCAAACCTTAAATCTCTAACAGATCCCTCCTGTTTTGATTCCATGTTCATCCAAGAATCTTCCAGTTTTAATTTTCTCATGTAGCTTGCTCAGGGATAAAATATGTCAATCAGGATGAACGTCCAATCCTCTTAGTAGCTTTACTTTTCATTCTGAGTCAACAAATCTACATTTGACTCACGGAGCAGCTTCTTGCGAGCTTTGGTAGAAGGAATCAATAGGAGGAGGAGGTTCGGCAGGATAGGACGGGATGAGTAGGACAGTCCTGGGCCCTGAAGCTAGTCCTTGGAACGGTGCTAGTTGATGACAAATTTAAAAGGATAAGGACAACAGAGTACATTTTTTCATAAAGCTAACTTTACTCTGAAATTATGCCTGTCTCAATTTTCTAATGCTAAAATATTCTACCTTGTATGAAATGACAGTAATTGTAGATGATGTTCCTTTTAATGGCTTCACATGGCAAAATATAAAGCTGGCAACACTATGGTTCCCAAGTCCCAAAATCTTTTTCCGATGTCACCGATTTGTAAATCACAAATTCTAGAAACCATTGGGTCAACAGATAGGTAACAGGGCTTCCCTGGTGGCACAGTGGTTGAGAGTCCGCCTGCCGATGCAGGGGACACGAGTTCATGCCCCAGTTCGGGAAGATCCCACATGTAGCAGAGCAGCTGGGCCCATGAGCCATGGCCGCTGAGCCTGCGCGTCTGGAGCCTGTGCTCCGCAACGGGGGAGGCCACAGCAGTGAGAGGCCCGCGTACCGCAAAAAAAAAAAAGATAAGTAACGGATAAAAGTGTTCCACAAAGCAGTAACAGAGTGACTCCCAGATATTTAGAGGAATCAAGGGCACCATTCCCTTGAGAGATGTATCAGAAACTCCGGGAAGAACTTTCAGACTACATGTGGCAAACTACACAGGAGTATCTCATTGCTTCTGAGGTCTTCTAAACCAATAGTCGAAGCTGCTCTTCCCCAGACTGGAGGAGAGAAGCTAGTAAGACAGAAGTGGACGAGAAATAAATGAATGAGAAGATCCTTTTCCTCCATGCTGACTAACTGAGAAGAAAATGCTACCTTTTAAAGACAGGCCTTCAAATGTAAAATAGCTAGCTAGTGGGAAGCAGCCACATAGCACAGGAAGATCAGCTAGGTACTTTGTGACCACCTAGAGGAGTGGGATAGGGAGGGTGGGAGGGAGACGCAAGAGGGAGAAGGAGATATGGGGATGTGTGTATGTGTATAGCTGATTCACTTTGTTGTAAAGCAGAAACTGACACATCATTGTGAATCAATTATACTCCAATAAAGATATTAAAAAATAAATAAATAAAAAATAAAGACAGGCCTTTCCTACATGAAAATATCTAGAGGCTTTAAGCTAGCTTTGGAAACAAGAAACATTTAAGGCCATCAAAAACTCAATGAGATAGAACAACACATTCAGAAATACACATATTCCTGGCCCTTACCAATTCCCCAATTGTTCCACACCCCAGAATATATTTACATCACAGACAGAAAGCATGTGTGCGTGGGCATGCATGTACATATATACAAATGCAAAAACATATGGCCACACAGATGTACATCATTATGGATAAATTTATTAACTGAGTAACACACAGATATATGCCTACATGTGTCCAGAGAAAAAGAGACCAGAAGGCTCCCAGGAGCTCACCACACTTCCCTGCAGTGTGAGTCAGCTGGGTTCTAAAATGAAGTATGAATGTCCATGACATTGCAATCATATATATACTCACAGAGCTCAAGGTCAAAATGCTTCAATAAGCAAGAACGAAAAATAGGAAAATGGGAAGATCTCCATTCCAACAAACCAACTATTGTTTTACCTAATTCATTTACCTTGATTAGAATTCCTGTGTGGTCATTAACAAATAAAACGATCAGTTCCTTTCACAAGTTGTAAACATCACAGTTGGAAATCCTCTTTCTGTCCTCACAAATGGAAACAAGATAACCAAGATAAAGGATTAAGAAAAAACTCCACAACATTTATTGAGCACTTATGTGCCAGACATCATGCTGGACTTAAGAAAACCTCTGGAAACAAATAATAATCGATCATTTAGCCACTGTTCCACTTTCAGATACAATTTAGCCCAAGAGCAACACAGTGAAGAGGACAATTTTAGACGCAAAGGAACATATGAGCTCTTATGCTACCAGGCTTAAGGAAGAGTAACAGAGCAAGGGGAAAAGAAGGGGTGGTTCTTATTACAGAAGATCAAAAGCAGAGCTTTCCAACCCACTAGTTCGTTGTAGAAGGGTTCCAGGTGTATGAGATAATGATCATCTCAGCCCAAAAGGGCCTCCTCCCATCAGCAGCCTACTCTGTTATACTCCAGGATGCCTTAGGGATGATAGTTTTCTGCATGTGCCATGATGTGAAAGATTGGGAAGCACTGATCTAAACCAACGGTTCCCAAATATGTACTAGGATGGTTGCATAAGAGTAATCTGGGGTAGGGGCTTCCCTGGTGGCGCAGTGGTTAAGAATCCGCCTGCCAATGCAGGGGACACAGGTTCGAGCCCTGGTCTGGGAAGATCCCACATGCTGCGGAGCATCTAACCCCATGCGTCACAACTACTGAGCCTGAGCGCTAGAGCTCGTGAGCCACAACTACTGTGCCTGCATGCTACAACTACTGAAGCCCACGTACCTAGAGCCTGTGCTCCACAACAAAAGAAGCCACCGCAATGAGAAGCCCACACACTGCAGCAAAGAGTGGCCCCCACTCGCTGCAACTAGAGAAAGCCCGTGCGCAGCAATGAAGACCCAAAACGTAGCCAAAAATAAATGAATTAAATTAAAAAAAAAAAAAGGTAATCTGGGGTAATGTTAAAAATATGGATTCCTGGGTTCTACTTGCATAGATTACAGTTCAGAGTATCTGGGGAGAAGCCTAGAAATCTACAGTTTAACATGTACACACCAATGATTCTAATGAACAATCACATTTGTAAAACATGTTTCTAAACTATCCACTCAAAGGTTAAAGTATACATTAGTTAATAAAATTGGCTAACCCAGCACACAACTGTAAAATGGAAGTCAGAGATTACCCATGGTCACAAGAGGTGAGCTCTTTAGGATAGAGGTGAGATTTGGCTTGGCGCGCCACAGACGGACATACTAAGAGAAGGACGTGAATGAGTAAGAGTGAGTATATAGCTTACTGAATGGATGAACAAAAAAGAGGCTGGCCTAAAGCTGGGCAGAATACAGGGAAAGCAAATAACAAAACCAAAGAAAAAGAGAGTGGTCAGCAAGGTAAAAGGAAGTTAATCAAATTGTTAAAAGTGTAGGTTTACCATATTCTGTGTTGAGGCCCCATAATTTCACTTTATTAGCTTCATACTGCGCTTTTTTCTTTAACCGACAAGCCCTGTGAAAGGAAGGAGCAATTTAGTTCACTTTTTTTTTTAAAAGGAACATTCAGAATATACTTCTTTTTGCTGCTGTCAGACATTTTCTAATAGCAACCAAAAATCGCTGCCTACTGATGTTTGTATCGAGGGCCTCAATCATCACCCCAAAACATACAATATCATCATTTATCCAAACTGATTTTTTAAAGTTTCAGCATAGATTCAAAAATAAAGCTATGGCTAGTATGCCAAAATAAACAAACAAACACTGACAATACCAAGTGGTGTAGAAGATGTGAATAAGTGTAACCCTCGTATGTTGCTGGAGGGGATGTAAAACAGTACATACAACTACTTCGGAAAACAGTAAATATTGTTTTAATTTACTTCATTACCTTGGAAATAGCTACTCTGGCAGTTTCTTATACAGTTAAACACACACTCCTGGGAATTTACCCAAGAGAAATGCAAACTTATGTTCACATAAACAACTGCAGATGAATGTTTATGGTGACTTTATTCATAATTGCACAAAATTAGAAACCACTCAACTATCCCTCAACCGGTGAACAGATACACTGCAGTGTATCACTTCAAAGGACTACTACTATCAATACTCCTCCACACAACAACATTATGAATCTCAAATTCGTCCTGTGCGATATCAAAGCCAGACTCAAAAGGCTGCATATAATACGATTCCATCTATATTCTGGAAAAGGCGCAACTGTAGGAACAGAAAACAGATCGGTGGTTGTGAGGAGTTAGGGGTGAGAGAGGGAGTTCACTTTTACAAAGAGGCATAAGGAAATATTTTAAGGTGATAAAAATGTTCAATATCTTGACTGTGGTTGTGGTTACATAATTGGATATGTTTGTCAAAACTCACAGAAGGATACACTGAAAGTGAAGAATTTATCAAGTAAATTATACCTCAATAAAAAAACGTGACTTACTGCAAAACAAACAAAAAATAAAGAGCTATGATAAAATTTTTCCTTTTTATACTATAAGGCGCTTGAGTTCATTCACCTCTCCCCTTTAAAAACTTCTTCCATGAAGCATAAATACCATCATTTACTTTCAAGGGAAAAATTATAATACTCTCATTGTAGTATTTATAAAAGTATATTTCTGAAAAAAGGGCCGAGGGCCATCTCCTCTATGAAAGCTCACTGAAGTCTAACCTCACCTCCTAGACTTCAATCACATGAGTAAACATTACCATTTACCTGGAAGCCAGCTTATTTTTTTCCTTCCTTGACCTTGGCCGGGCTGTTAAGGGAAGCTCACTGACTGGAGTCAGATCACTAATCACCTTATTCAGTTTCCGTAGTTCATTGCCTATCTGGAGTAGTTTTTTAGGATTTGGAGTCAGGTCTTCCACATCCGTTCTCCGTGACTTCTTTACTGCATATTTTCCTATAGATGGTTTAAAAGAAGTTTAAGTGAGATCATTTTATTTAACAAGAGATACATTTTATATAGCCATATGTAAAAATCCATCTCTCCCCTCGTCCCTTTTCTTTTTTCAGAGGTCTCAGCATGTGAACAACCTACGCTAGAAGGGCTGGCCTCCTCTCCTTCCCACTTTGTGATGGCAAGAAATGGGGGTAATAGAGCACAACTCCAGCCTTTTCCCAAACCTTCTCCACCGTAAGGTTTCTAGCCCTGGTATGATGGATTCTTAATTATCTGTATGGAAGTAATAAGCATCTCAAACCTCAGGACTGGAGTCCAAGTTAACCTGCACACAAAAATCAGGGCTAGGGTACAGTATATGGTCAGCAACGAATTTGGAAATTTTACCCAAACCAAGACATTTATGCTACTATGACTGAAAATTTGTCAGACATATATATTCCTGTGTTGGACCCAAAAGTCCAACAAATAAGGATTGCCTTTTCAGAAACCACGTCTTCAGTTAGTTTGATAAATAACATTACAGAAGACTCAAGAAGACTTTCCCTACCACTGCAGGCAAGAGGAATGGCTCTGTCCTCTGAACTACAATACCCTGAACAACTTTCCTAGTACTCACTACATGCTACCTGGACCTATTTTTTGGACCCATCTTTTCACTTCTGGTAGAAAATTAATCTGAAGTCAAAAACTAGGCCTTTATTCACTGAAAGATAATAGAGTACAGACCTGGGTGCCAGTGGAAAGGGAAAATGAGGCACAAATATACTTCTGATACAACTTCTGTGTCAAAAATGCTTAGCAACTTATATCTGTAGCATGAGCAACTACTAAACTGTTTACTGAGCTCCAAGCCTACTAGTGCCCCTCACCTTCTCAGTACAGACTTTGGATTAAGGTAAAAACATCTGTGCAGAAGAAATTCTACTCAATTACATCCTCCTGGGTTCACAGATCAAAATCTGGCCTACCTAAGATTATAAGCCTCTCCTGACTCTTACTATTCAATTCTTCCTGCTCCATTCCTTTTCTCCGCAATTGTTCTTCCTTTCTTTCCTTTCCCTCCTCTTTTCTCTCCACCACCGTTTTGATTCCAATCTCCCTGTTTATATTTAGGCCTGGAGATTGGACAAAAATGAAAGACAGAGATGCTAGAGCCCATTCTCTTCTTCCCCAACCCCTCTTGCTTATGGCAACTGTGACAGGTCAGGAATCAGCAGGCTCTTGGGTCATTTCCTGGGTAGGACATATAGAACAAGAAGTGACTACAAATCATTTTTACACAAGCTTTCCTCCCTGTTTAGGTGATGGCTCTCAATACTGATAAACGCTATTTGTGAATGAAGAGCAGTCATAGCAAATACAGCAGCTCTACTGTTCTAGACTCTCCAATTTGCTAGGAAGGGTTGAATACCTACATATAATGTATAATGATTAAGCATTATGGTTTACTATCTCTATTTAAAAGTGACATGAAATATCCAGGACTGATGGTTACACCAAGACTTATCATGGTGATCATGGTGCATGCAAATGTCAGATCACAATGTAATACACCTGCAACTGATATAATATTGCACATCACCTATATTTCAATAACAAGAGAAAGGAAGGGAGGGAGGGAGGGAACATACATGATCACAATCCCCTCTTACCATGATGTAAGCCATTTTTCTGATACATGTTACTTGGCAAGGTATCTCTGTTCCATTCAGATGGCCTTAGCATCCTCTCTTGCTGTGATGGTGTGAGTTGTTCACTATACTCCCAGAAGTACCTTCTTTTACCTCTCTTCCGAGAGGTAATTGAAGTCATCTCCTTCAAATCTTCCACAGAATCATTTTCATAGCCTTAAAAAAAGAAAGCCCCCCGCCCCGATTTTAAGTTCCGTACATTTCAATAAACCAATCAGGACAAACAAAAAGATCCCCTCTATTTACCATCTGACACATTTCCTTTCATCAAAAAACAGTATTAACATGTCAAAGATAATAAACCAAATCTATAAAATAACTTTTAATATAGAAATCTCTAATTCAAAATATTTAGAGACTAATAAACAGAGATAACTACACTGTTTACCTTCCTTAGGTTTCTCTTTGGTTAGTATATGACACTTTCTTTTTGTATCTTCACATGAGATTGAGAGAATGAAATACAGCCACAGGAAAACAAACAACCCAATCAAAAAATGGGCAGAGGGGCTTCCCTGGTGGTGCAGTGGTTGAGGGTCGGCCTGCCGATGCAGGGGACACGGGTTCGTGCCCCGGTCTGGGAGGTCCCACATGCTGTGGAGCGGCTGGGCCTGTGGGCCATGGCCGCTGAGCCTGCGCGTCTGGAGCCTGTGCTCCGCAACGGGAGAGGCCACAGCAGTGAGGGGCCCGCGTACCGCCAAAAAAAAAAAAAAAAAAAAGAAAGGGCAGAAGACCTAAATAGACATTTCTCCAAAGAAGACATGCAGATAGCCAACAGGCACGTGAAAAGATGCTCAATATCGCTAATTATCAGAGAAGTGCAAATCAAAACCACAATGAGGTATCACCTCACACCAGTCAGAATGGCCATCATTAAAAAGTCCACAAACAATAAATACTGGAGAGGGTGTGGAGAAAAGGGAACCCTCCTACACTGTTGGTAGGAATGTAAATTGGTGCAGCCACTATGGAGAACAGTATGGAGGTTCCTTAAAAAACTAAATATAGAGTTGTCATAGGATCCAGCAATCCCACTCCTGGGCATATACCCGGAGAAAACTCTAACTCAAAAATACACATGCACCCCAATGTTCATAGCAGCACTATTTACAACAGACAAGACTTGGAAGCAACCTAAATGTCCACAGACAGATGAATGGATAGAGAAGATGTGGTGTACACACACACACACACATACATACACACACACACCCACACACCAGAATACTACTCAGCCATAAAAAAGAATGAAATAATGCCATTTGCAGCAACATGGATGGACCTAGAGATTATCGTATTAAGTGAAGTCAGACAGAGAAAGAAAAATAAGTATCATATGATATCACTTATATGTGGAGTCTAAAATATGATACAAATGAAGTTATTTATAAAATAGAAACAGACTCACAGACATAGAAAACAAACCTATGCTTACCAAAGGGGAACGTGGTGGGAGGGATAAATTAGGAGTTTGGGATTAGCAGATACAAACTACTATATATAAAATAGATAAACAGCAAGTTCCTACAGTATAGCACAAGGAACTATATACAATATCTTGTAATAACCTATAATGAAAAAGAATATATATATGTATAACTGAATCACTTTGCTGTACACCAGAAACTAACACAACATTATGTAAATCAACTATATTTCAATTAAAAAAAAAGAAATACAGGCACAGAAATGTTAAAAAGTACCATTAATTAACGGTACTTAGACACTATACAATTATTTTTAACGTCTTCTGTCTAATATTTATGCATCTGAAACATCCCCAGACAGAAAGTTGTGTGCATTTCTGGGAAGGTATCCTATGAAGCAGAATTCTGTGAGGTAGCAGTGGTTTTCTTCCTACTTCCCACAATACGCTTTTTGTAAAAGTACAAAAATGACAGTTCTCACACAGGCTATTCAAATAAAAACTTATATGCCTATTCTAACTAATATTTTATTGGAAGCAATTTGCATTTACTTCACTTTTTAAGAAGTTATTTTCCCTACTAATAGGAAGTTTCAGAAAATACTTAATTCTGAGCTGCTAGAATTACTGGTCAGACCCAATACAGAATAACCTATAAATCTAAAATACCCTCAGAGCATGCCTATCTTAGAGATTACTCCACCTAATTAGTACTAGGTACCTGGGGCAATGGAGATGGGCTGTGCACGGGGTGTATACAGCCCTAAACCTAAGGTAGCAAGGAAAAACTGGATGGCAATGGCCAAGCAAAATGACCATTTTCCCTCCTAAAAACATGACTCCTCTGGAACTGACACTAAGAAAGTGATGACATCTGGACATTTTGGAAATAAAAATCGAATTTTAGAATTTTGCCAGGTTTTCTTCACATTAAGAGTTAATTAGGAACATGATTCCATTTATTCGACATTGTGGGAAAGGCAAAAGTACAGGGACAAAGTGGTTGCCAGAGGTTGGGGGTGGAGGGAGAGGCTGACTATAAAGGAACGGGAGGGAAATCTGGGGGGTGATCAAACTATTCCGTACCTTGATTGTGGTGGTGGTGGTTTCATGATTACATGCACTCATCAAGACTCAAAGAAGTGTACACTTAAAGAGGGGTGAATTTTACTGTTATGCCTCGATAAACATGACCTTTGAAAAAAGAATCAATTCAGAGAGCAGAATGATTTCGAGGCAACAGTAAAGACAAGCTTTTGTAGCACTGCTGGCTTAACAGCATTAAAATGCTCATGTAGTACTTTAAAACAAATTAAAAAAACACAAACAAAACAACAACATGGCAAGCAGTGTGACAGAGAACCTTAGTTCTTCTTAAGAAATGAGGCACAGACTACCCTGGTGGCACAGTGGTTGAGAATCCGCCTGCCAATGCAGGCAACACGGGTTTGAGCCCTGGTCCGGGAAGATCCCACATGCCGTGGAGCAACTAAGCCTGCAAACCACAACTACTGAGCCTGCATGCCACAACTACTGAAGCCCGTGCATCCTAGAGCCCACATGCTGCAACTACTGAGCCCACGCACCTAGAGCCTGTGCTCCACAACAAGAGAAACCACTGCATGAGAAGCCCGTGCACCACAACAAAGAGTAGCCCCCGCTTGCCGCAACTAAAGAAAAGCCCGCATGCAGCAACGAAGACCCAACGCAGCCAAAAATACAATTTAAATAAATAAATAAGAAATGAGGCACAAGTGACACAATCATTTTTGGAAATCTGATTTTTAAAAATTCTGTTAGATGCATAAAGTAATATTTTTTTATTTACTTGTGTTAATGTATCACTTTAAATTAAAGGACTTTATCTTATTCCAGTTATCAACCTAGCTTTGGAAAAGGTGCAAGGGCTACATGCTTCTGCCAGAAATGGCCTTTTTAAAAAGGCCTTTGCTCCATGAGGCCAAGCTAAAATTACTGGCTCACAGAGACTACCCTAGTATGGCTGGGAACACCTCAACACAGGCAGCACCAACCAAAACACTCCCATCTTCCTATCAATGTCAAGAACTGGTGTCCCAAGTCTATCCCGGCCCAAAGTATAAGGTAAACATTTTTACATACAGCTCCCTCAGGCAACCCATCCCCTGACACTTTATTTGATATGCTCCCTCAGTGGCCTAGATTTCTGGCAAAACACTTTCTCTCTCATTTAATGTACTCACATATTTCACTCACAGATGTTTCATTTGAGGCTTCTAAGAACTGGGTAGGAAGAGGTTATTAACCCTATTTACACAAAGAAACATGCTCAATGGAGGGTTTAAGTGATTTGGCAGAGCTGGGACTGGCTCAGGCCCCATGACTCCAGCTCCAAATGGGCTTCCCGCTTTGCCTGTGCCTATCTAGTTAAATGGTCTAAACAGATTTTTTCCCCCCACATATATTCCACGTTAAATCCAAAGAGTCATTAGGATTTGGATTTCTTCTCTCCCACCCAAATTAATAACCAGTTTTATTTACTTACATATGTTCAGCATTTTCCCAAAAAAAGTATTTAAGGGTTATCAGTTTTCTTTGACCTAATATTTTAATATTTTCTAATAGCATACACCATGAACTCACAATAACACACATACACACAATGGATTTGTTAAAGTCATCTGCCTTTCAATACAGAGACTACTGTGATCAAGTAGAATGCATGAAAATTATATTCCCAGATCACTGGTCTTGCATTTAAGGTGATTAAATATTTCTTGAAGTGTGTTCTGAGGAACACTATTACTATAAAATGTCTTCAATCCCAAGTGAGTTCTGTGATCAAATAAATTTTAAGAAATTCTTGTCCTGAATCTTTCTCTTGCCAAGTCACAGTACACATAAGATCAGAAGACTGAGAAATCATGACAGTAAATAAACCCACTCAACTCTAAGTTGCATGAAGATAAGGATCATGTCTATTTTGTTCATCTCTGCATAGCCAAAAATTAGTACACACAGTGCCTAACACAAAAATAGGCACCCCCACACGCAATTTTTTTTTAACAAATCAATGATTTGTTTAATGTAACATTTCCTATGGAGCCTTTTCCATTTTCTTTTCATTTGATGGATCACCATATTGATCTAACTCATTCCTTCCTGACACAGTTACCAAAACGTAGTCAAAAAGGCCTAAAATTCTGATCACACGTCTTTGGTTAGTGCAGATTACTGCCATTAAGCTGGTAAAGTCAATCATGAAAATCCTTAGTAGGGATTACAAAATAAACTCTCATTCTGGGGGCCTAATTCTTAGCCTTACAACCATGTAATTCCATGACCCCAAACAGTTGTAGCCTGTCCACAGAATAGGCTCTATTAAAACTTGGGAGCAAGTCCAGAGTAGGGACTGAAACTCCATTTTACACCTTTCCTGGAGCTTTGTAGGCTCAGGCACTGTTGTAGCCAACTGCCAAGAAACAGCATCAAGGGAGCTAGTCATCACAAAAGGGCCTTTGTAAACTGCTGCAAATTAAACCAATCAACCCACTCTGAAGAAACTATAACTATCCCACTTTTCTGCTTCAAAGAATTTCTTCTTGCCTCTCACCAATAACTCACATTTGTATTCTTAAAGTCACTTGTTTAGCTCTTTCTTCCAAGAAGAAGGGAAATTTTCATTAGCAAATGAGAATAAGCCCCCAAAATACCATAAAATATCATTGATTTGTGGATAAGGCATGTCATTTGTTGACATTTGTGAGAAGTGTCCAAGTAATACTAACCAAAGAGGTTTTACTTCAAGTCAACTGGAAGTGAGTGAATTAAATGCCATCCAAATATTTAGTATTGTTAAATAGTGCCAATAAGAGGGGTTCACCCTGACAAATGCCAGCTAACACATCTCTGTTTAAAGCACTGTTGGTTGCTTAACACCAACAAACTCACAAATCAGGGCTCTCCCGCCCCACCCCCGACAAGAGTCAAAAGGCTGAGAAAATGGAAATGAGGGTCAACTTATCAAGTGGTTTCTTTTCATGGACCTACTCATCTCTCAACACATTTATCCTTGTGAAATCAAGTCAAAAGATCAAGGATGACTGGAGTTAAAAGTCAACGAAAAGCAGGAATTCCCTGGCAATCCAGTGGTTAAGACTCCACGCTCTCATTGTCGAGGCCCAGGTTCAATCCATGGTCAGGGAACTAAGATCCCACCAAAAAAAAAAAAAGTCAAAGAAAAGCAAAACTACAACCAGAAGTGGAATAAACAGTATAGTCCTTGCCTGCCTTGCTTGGTGATAGTGGGATTTACCGACTCCCTCAGATTTATATATTCCTTTTAGCACCAGCCAGTAAAGGCATTTTCTTCCCCATACTTTCCACTTCCTAGTTATCACCCTAGTTATCACTCCTTGTCTCAACCCTTACCCTCCCTCCTACCCTAATTCTAAATATGGGACTCAAAACAATAGGACTGACCTGTCAGGTTTTAAGGACCACTCATGGAGAGCACTTTGGTCTCCCTATGGGAGGGAGCTATATAACTTACTGCTAACTGCAAAGACAGTTTGAAACACCTCAAAGCAGATTTCATTAACTTGTTGAGAGAGAAGTTTTCCTGCTAAGTAGAAAAGACAATTGTTCTGTCTAGACTATACTGAGTGCTAAAGTAAGCCAAAGAAAAGGCATAAACCCTTTTCCTCCACCTTTTCCTTAGTTGAAAATCCACTCAAGTCAAACAACTTAATTGTCTCAAATGCATAAATCTAAGCATTTGTGCAATAGAAAGATTTCACTAAGAGGAAAGTCTCTGGGCAATAATATGCTTCACTGGCTACAATATAGCTACTATGGCTGAAAAACCTTTCTGAAAATTAAATACCAATGTTTATACTGGCTGAAATTCCAACAATGGAAGGGCTCTCTTTGACAATTTATATTTTTCTTAATAACTTGGTCTTTTATGTAGAAGTTATAGTGCCAATATTATTTTTGAAGAAAATAACTTTCGCTTAAATGTGAAGATCTTCACTTCTTTGTGCATTTAACTGTGTGCCACTTGGCAACACCATTTTCATAAATAAACTGCACAAGCCAACAGTGGCAAAAGCCCAACCATGTACATGCTGAAGTGAACCAGTTCCCCACAGGTTTCATTTTCTTTCTCCCTTTTTTTTATATGCACTGTATATAAATAGAGCAGAGACTCCTTCATGCTCATTAAATTACAGCATGTATTTTTCTTCAGTGGAAAAATACTGTGCAAATGAAAGATGCAGCAGACACAAAGAAAAAGCTCTCTTTTACCTTATTCATTAAGTAGGCTTTGTTGGTTATTAGGGATGAGTAATATAAACCATCATTGCTTGGTTCACCATTCTAGGGACTCCAAACATACCTCAATTATAACAGAGGAACACATGCAGAAATAGGAATATTTTTTAAACGAATCAATTTTGGCATCTTTGCACAGCTGCTCAAGACAGTAACAAATCAGATCACTTAACATAAGATAAACTAAGAAGAAGCCCTCGAGGAATCAGCATATGAACTACACATGAGCAAGAGTGATTATTTTAGAGCTGTTTCAATAGATAAAAGCAATTACATATCCAAGTCAAGATACTAAGTCATTTAATCCCCAAACTAAGACAAAGAAAGCAACCACAGCAAAACTTTCTATTTCAAGAGAGTAGCAAAAAGTCAATTCAGTAAGCCTCCAAGCACTACAATACCTGGTTCAGAGAAAGTGTCACTGATGTCATCATCCTTGTCATCTTCATAATCCTCTTCCTCTTCTTCCTCTTCCTCGTTTTCAGAAAGTTCGTGCTCGCTGCCAAATCCTTCATCATGGTCCTCATCGTCAACATCTTCCTCATCCTCCTCCTCTTCTTCAGGACTGCATTTGGTTGGCTGTTCACCCAAGTTGTCAGAGACAAAAAGGGAATAATTGTGCTCTTCTTTTTTCTGGGATGAATCTGAGACCGATGTGCTGGCAGAAAGGCTGCTACTCTCTCCTGCTGCAATAGACACAGGCCCCTCCTGGGGCAGGGGACTGAGTAATAGTTCCTGGGTTTCTTTAAAAGGCAAAGCTGGAGTGGCATGGCCCTGCAGAGGCTCCGTCCCTTTTTTCTCTGGTCTTTTGGCTACGGCACCACAGTAGCAGGTGTTCTCCTTTGCTGCATCTGCATGAACCTGGCTCAGTAGAGGCCGGCTCTGCTGCACTGGGTTGATCTTTACCTTTGCCTTTTTCACATAGTCTTTACATTCAACATGAAAGTTCACTTTTTCATTATGATACATGTTGGTCTTCACCATGATTTGTGTGCTTGAAGTGGGTTTACTTGCTTTTTGGACACAGTCTGACAAAGGGACCTCAGCCTGAAGAGTCTTAGAAGAACACACAGGAGCAGCTGCTCTACTTGCGATCTTTTTACCAGGGAATGATGAGGGCAAGGGATTTTGTTTGACACTGAAAAGTGAATCAGGGTAATAAAGGGAATCAGAAACAGACTGAGAGTCCTCGCTATTAAGCTGGGCCAAAGTTGGAGTTTTACTTATGACCTCTTCATCTTGGTAAGGGCTAGAAAAGTCATCGAGACCCAAGTAATCCACTTCTTTTGTTCCCCAGATGTCACAGCTGGTTAGTTTGGTGTACTTCGTTAAGTCTTCACAGTATGTATCCCACTGTTCCCAGTTTGAGGTTAAAGTACCCTCGTTATCCAGGACATCTGTGAAAGACTCCAGATTTTCAATGTCTTTGCAGTCCTCCAAAGAAAGGAAGTTGTCTCTAGGATTTTGCTGGTAGTTCATCTCTCTATCCTGAGAAAGGTTTAAAAAAATATATAAATCACATACTGTAACTGAGGAAAGAATTATTTACCTCCATCCTCACTTTCATGCATCAAATTGATAAATCAGTACTCAACCTCTGGTCTGCTTTTACGATAAACACTACTTACATGACACTCTACCATTCCATTTAATATCATTTCCTCGGGCAAGGAAAAAAAAAAAAGGGAAAATATGTCCCCTGAGAAACTTAGGTATGGTTCAGGGCTCTTGAACTTCACTGTAAACACTCTTCCCGAAAAAAAGTTTACATTTCCTGATCTTTAACTTAGAAGGATTTTGGGACCTTCTCAGAAACAAGCTTCAGTTATAAAGCAAATAACAAAGGCCTTACCTTCATCACAGAATATGTCTTCCTAAGTGAGAATTTAAACATAGAGGTGAAGAGCAATCCAAAGAGAGGTGCAACTCAGTCACAGAAAGATAAAATCTTTGGTAAGACCTCGTAATAACTCTTGGGCATGGGAAAGTACTTTAACTCCTCATGAGTAGAGAGATGATTTTTTAAATGTCAGTAAGACTATGCAGCCATTAAAAGGAATGCAGTTAAGCTCTAATGTACTAGGATGAAAGGCCACTTACCATGTTTTTATGTTAGAAAGAGTTAAGTTACAGAATACTGTATCAATGATATGTCATCCAATTTAAAATATTCATATATTTATATATGCATAGAAAAACTCTGTTAGTGGTAATTATCTCTGGGGAGAAGGTTTGGTGGGTGGAGGCTCAGGAAGAAAATGAGGAAATTTTCAGTTTTCCAGTTTGTTTTTGTTCTGTTTTTGATTTCTCCATTTGTTTGTGGGGTTTTGGTTTTTTTTTTTTTTTGGTTGCACGTATGTCTCCGTGTGTTTTAACAGCTTTATTGAAATATAGTTTATATACCACAAAATTCACCTCTATTAAGCGTACAACTCAAAAATTTTTAGCAAATTAACAGATCTGTGTTAGTTTTCCAGTTTTGATATACCTCCGTGTTTCTGAAGTTGCATGTAATTTAAGTTATTTTTAAAGTCTTTTTCTTAAGAATCTTAAGTGTCTTTTTACCTCGAGAATAAATAATTAGTATATTCAGATGTTGCTTGGATTTGCTACCTTTGTCTCACATTCTCTGTGTCATCTGCCTTGCTCAATGTTATCAGTCCTAAATATCCCAGCTGAAAAGTCCTTTAGCAGTTAGGCATATTAAAAAGACGGCTTCTACCTTCATCGTCAAAAACTAGAGTTAAGGATATTTAGATAACCTTTCCTCTTACTATTTTCAATGGGCTCATACACCCTTCTAAAATACCAGACTGATAGTGACAAGAAAAAAATTTGGCCTGATCACATCATTTTTTCTTTTTAGACATTTATAAATAAAAAAATGATACAACACCTTTACCTCAAATCGATTAAAGCAGAATCCAAGAAAATGTTACTTACCAGTTCATACATGAAATCTGGATCTGAACTGTTTGCTAAGAGATCTGTGCTCGTCAGAGTCTGTTCTGAAAAGGTGTGGCTTCGAAAGGCATCCCCAAAAGGCGGATCCATTCCGCTTACACTAGGCTACAACAGAGTGATTTTAATTTTGGAAAGTTAACGACTGCTTCGAGACCAGTTTATTACACACAAGCCCCACCCTCACACCTACTAAATAATTATCTTTAAAACAATTTTGTATTTTTTCCTGCTTTTTAATTTTAGTACATTTAAAATATCTAACTAACATTAAACTATGGAATTATATTACGAAAATAACTAAGATGCATCAAACATTGGAAAAGGAATAGACTGGAAATTGTTAATTATACCTAACTTCTAAAAACTAAAGCTTATTTAGCCACCAGAGTCAGCATGTAGTACCTAATGAGTACTTTTATTTATTAGCTATTGTAACATTTCTTCAAATCCATCTCTAACAACACTCGCTGTTCTAACTCCAGAAAGTGGAGAATCCCCTGCCATTTCTTCGGGTCTGAAGAGATAGCAAGACAGTCTCTATACTCCTAAATGAGTTCAATGTCTTATTTCCCAAAACAAGTGTAAGACCATTTGGGCATCTCTAGTCCAACTAATGCCTCCAGGAACGTGATGGAGTCAGGATCAGCCAAATATCAAAAAATCTGCTGCGTGAGGCCAGTAACTGGTGCATGAACTCAGTAGCCTTAATCGTGATCCCTGAGAAGGATACAATTTCTATGATAAATAAGAAAGGGAGAAAAAAAGGCTCGGCACCCAGAGTTGATGCTCCTTCTTTTCTCTTTATCCCCCCTTTATCATTTCAAGGTCTAAACAAATCAGTTCAGAGTGAAGTTCAGGCTAAGACTACTAAAGTGGCCCAAACAAGTTAAAGTCCTCACTTTGAAATCTAACTTGGATAAAGGAAGATGGGAAAGAATACAAATTCCCTGTTTGCCTTTTTGTTCTTCTCTTGCAAGTTTCTGTCAAAACTTTTAAAATTTTATTAGTCTACTTGCTTATATTTCTCTATTCATATACCTTCTACCTACCACAGACTGACCCCTTTTCACACACTCTTTCACCATGTTTTCCTTCATGGGTACTTCCCATCCCATTCTTTTCTTTCTCTAATTTTCCGCAAGCTTGCCAGGTTGCAAGCTCAAAATAAGTGTTTTATAGACCTAAATTCAAGTATTCAATAAATAGCGAATGAAACCTTGAATGGGAAAGAACTCAAAATGGGTATCTGCAGTCCACTTGGTATAGTGGTTGGGGTGGAGGGAGGCCACTGCTCTTTTTACTATCAGCTAGCAAACCCCCTTTTGCCTCCGCTGCCTGTCTCCAAATCACTGGACCATCTCCGCAAGTTGCTGATTTCCTGTGCTCGAGGCACAGTTCTGCCTGGCCCCACATAAAGCCACCTCAGAGTCCCTGCCCTCTCATTATTTCTAGGTTTCTCCCCAGCATAAAAAGAGGGGGGACAGGGCTTCCCTGGTGGCGCAGTGGATGGGAGTCTGCCTGCCAATGCGGAGGACGCGGGTTCGATCTCTGGTCCGGGAGGATCCCACGTGCCGCGGAGCGGCTGGGCCCATGCGTCGCAGCTGCTGAGCCTGCGCTCCGGAGCCCGTGCTCCGCGGCAGGAGGGGCCGCCGCAGTGGGAGGTCTGCGCACCGCGGCTAAGAGTGGCCCCCCTCGCCGCGGCTGGAGAGGGCCCGCGTGCAGCAGCGGAGACCCAACGCAGACAAAAAAAAAAAAAAAAAAAGTGGGGGAGGGATAAGACCTAACCACGGGAGGGGGAAGGGAAGAAGTTTGGATATGCCGAATAGGGACTAACAGGACTTCATTTATTGTTTCAGTGATTGCCTCAAACCAGAACTGAGCAATTCAAAGTAGTTACCATGATATAAATAGTCATCCTTAGACATGTTTTGTGGGAGGTATAGGTATATATGTGTGTGTGTGTGTGTGTGTGTGTGTGTGTGTGTGTGTATATGTGTGTGTGTGAAAGACAGAAAGGTCGAAGTCCCTCACCATTTCCTCCTAACTGAATTCAATGGGCATGAAGGGAAAGGAACAATTGGGAAACTAGAAGAAGATAGAGGGGATGGAAATGGGCTTTCTGTGGCAGATTAATTTTCAGGGGAGTTGGTTTAGACCCCATAAAAGCCAGCACCTCTGCTACCTTCTAACCAACTTTTCCTTCACATTGTTCCCTGTGTCAACCTCATTAAATTTCAAAGCTATAGCAAAGGAAGGACATGTATTCAAAACCAGTTGAGATCAGCAGCAAAATGTCTTTAAAAGATATTATAGCAAGTTGTGTTAAGATTCAGAGAACTTACTGAACCAACTGCAGTGGGAAAATATAAAACTTTGCACCTACTCTGTATGATTTACCTGAGGCATTTCCAAGCCCAGATCCTGTGAGTCCGATCCCAAACTTCTTTTTTTTCTCGTTTGTAAATTCCTTTCCAGCTTTACTTTTAATTTCAAGATCAAAGATGATTTTCACAATAAACAGTAGGTTTCCCAGAATGCCTTCAATTCAACTGCTTGTATCACTGTTGTTTTTTTAATAATTCTGTGCGAATCTGTCAACAACACAAAGTAACTTCACTGAAAGCCACTAGAAACAAGTTGACCTTTCAAAAATAACATTAACAAAGAACACTTTAAAGGAATAAGTACTGTGATTGTACTATCAAGAATTTAGGCCATTTTTTAATACCAACTATTCTGAAATTCACCATCCCTCCCTTTATTTGTTTCTACAATAGGACTGGTCAATAACCAACTGGCACCATTAAAAAAAAAAAAAACGCTGACAAAATTAACATAGGCCTGGGACTTCACTGACAGTCCAGTGGTTAAGACTCCATGCTTCCAATGCAGGGGGCACAGGTTCGATTCTCTGGTTGGGGAACTAAGATCCCACATGCCCGGTGGTACGGCCAAAAGGAAAAAAAATATTATTAACATAGGCCCATCTTTCCTGTGATCTAAAAATGTATTTTACTTAATGTTAAAATAAACCTCCCATTCTCTTCATGTTTTGTATGAGAAAACATAATGTCTCAGCAATTCCATCTACTGTATAATCATTACTGCTAAGTGAACCTACATTTTATATCTCTCATAAATGTACAAGAAGAGCAATGAATATATATCACCAATAACAGAATTTAATATATCCTCTACATTACATAAAATCATGTTCATAATGGTATACGCAGCATTATTCTTTGAGTTATAAGTGAAATCTGTCCTTGAAGTAATTATTCCAGTAAGCTCTGAACGTGTATGTTGAGAGGCGAAACAGGGATAAGGACTACTTTGCAGAGTGGTTTCAAGGGTTAAATTAAATGACTGCAAGTCACCTGGCATAGGGTCTTGACTGTGGTAGAAACTGACAGGTTAGTTCCCCTTTCCCTCCTCTGTGAAGGCTTTAATCAAGAAGAACTAAACAGCTATACCCACTTCATCATCTCTTCCTAGATAAGTGGTCCTCAAAGTGTGATCCCAGGACCAGCAGCATCAGCATCAACCTGGAAATCTGTTACTAATGCAATTCTTGGGCTCCAGCCCAGACCTACTAAAGCAGAAATTCTGAGCGTAGGGCCCAGTAATGTGTTTTAACAAGCCCTCAGGGTGATTCTGCTCCTCTCTAAAATCTGAGAACCTCTGCTTTAAACTGAACTTCTTGCTCTTATTCATTCTAGATGCAGTATCATTTCTTAGACTGATGTAAAGAGCCAATTTAAGCTACGCTGCCCTCTGTAGTTAACACATTCTCTGGCCTAGAGCTTCAGAGTGATACATTACATCAATTTCAGAGACCTCTTGCTGAACAAATAAGAGATAGTCAACAAGGACGCAATAATTGTTCTACTCAATTAGATTAATAAATTGAGTATCATCTGCATTTCCTAGATCTTTGCTGGGCTTTTCCCACTACTTGGCTGTCATTCTCAGTGCACTGTTCTAGCCTAGGAAACACCCTCAATTGCCCAACCTGGGCCCAGAAACAGAATTAACTATGCATCTCAATCCAGTGCTACAGTTTTTAAATGGACTGATGCCTGCTTGTGCCAAAGGCTAGTTCTGGCCCAATTCCTCCTTGGACATACTGCTGACACGTACTCTCAGTCCTAACTCTTCCCATGATTCCTGTGAGAAACAAGGTCAGTTGCCTTTTCCAGACCTATTACTTAGACCCCCCCCCAAAAAAACAAATTATTCAAGTGATGCATTCAACAAAGTGGACTAGTATAATCCCGGTCTATAACTTTGGATCTGGGAAAAAAGTTTGATACTCTCTAAAACCTGAAACTTATCCTTTCTAGCAACAGGGTTGAAGAATCAAGAAGAGATTGAGTTCTCTACAACATATATATTTTGGCATATATTTATTGACAACCACTATAGACACCATGTACCAACAGCTTGGTTTATCAGGAAAACACTGGACAAAAAAAGGGCTAAGTTCTAGTTATTGCTCTCACTTGCAAACTCTACAATATTGGGTAGGTCAATCTTTCTAAGACTCATTTTTCTCATCTATATAAAGAAAATAATATTACTCCTGGCTACCAAATTTTCTAAGCCATAAAACTTCCATACAAATACAAATATTTATGTAAAACGTTATTTTAAACACTTGGCATCGAAACAAATTTGTCAATGCAGTTAGCAAAAAGAGCACTTGTTTGGAAGACAAGAGACCTGGATTCCAGTTTTGATTCCATAATTAAAACTAAATAGGAGGGCTTCCCTGGTGGCACAGTGGTTGAGAGTCCGCCTGCCGATGCAGGGGACACGGGTTTGTGCCCCGGTCTGGGAAGATCCCACGTGCCGTGGAGCGGCTGGGCCCGTGAGCCATGGCCGCTAAGCCTGCGTGTCCGGAGCCTGTGCAACGGGAGAGGCCACAACAGTGAGAGGCCTGCGTACCGCAAAAAAACAAACAAACAAAAAACAAAACCAACAACAACAACAAAAACCCAAAAAACGAAATAGGAGAGTGGCCAAGATGGCGGAGTAGAAGGACTTTAAGCTCATCAACTCTCACAAGCACACCAAAATCACAACAAGCTGCAGAACAATCATTGTTGAAAAAGACTGAAACCTACCAGAAAAGATCCTCTACAGCTAAAGACATAAAGACAGAACCATGAGACTGGTAGGAGGCATGGACTTACAATATAATCAAATCCCATATCCCCCAGGTAGGTGAACCCCAAATTGGAGAATAATTATATTATAGAGGTTTCCCCACAGGAGCAAGAGTTCTGAGCCCCATATCTGGGATCCCAGTCTGGGGGTCTGGCAACAGGAAGAGGAGCCCCTAGAGCATTTAGCTTTGAGGGCCAGCAGGGCTTGATTGCAGAAGCTCCACAGAATTGGGGGAAATAAGACTTCATTCTTAAAGGGTGCACACAAAATCTCATGCACACCAGGACCAAAGACAAAAGCAGTAATTTCACAGGAGCCTGGGCCAGACCTACCTGTTGGTCTTGCAAGGTCTCCTGGGAAGGTGGGGGGCAGCTGTGACCCACCCTGGGGACACAGACACTGGTGAAAGATACATGGGGGAGGCTGATATATTGGCACCAAGACCTGGTTGCACCCAACAGCCTGAAGGCTCCAGTGCTGGGATACCTCAGGCCAAGCAACAAACTGGGTGTGGACACAGCCCCACCCGTCAGCAGACAGGTCGCCTAAAGACTTCCTGTCCACAGCTGCCTCTAAACACAGCCCTAAACATGGCCCTGCCCACCAGAAAACCAAGACCCAGTTCCACCTACCAGGAGGCAGGCACAGGCCCCTCCCACCAGGAAGCCTGCACAAGCCTCTGGACCAACCTCACCCACCAGGGAAACAAACAAAATTAAAGAAGACAATAACTGAAATGAAAAACACACTACAAGGAACCAACAGTACACTAAATGAAGGAGAAGAATGGATCCGTGAGCTGGAATACAGAGTAGTGGAAATCACTGCTGCCAAACCGAAAAAAGAATGAAAAGAAATGAGGACAGTCTGAGACCCCTGGGACAACGTCAAACATGCTAATATTCACATTATAGGAGTCCCAGAAGGAGAAGAGAGAGAGAAAGGACCTGAGAAAATATTTCAAGAGATAATAGCTGAAAACTTCCCTAACCTGGGAAAGGAAATGGTCGCCCAAGTCCAGGAAGTGCAGAGTCCCATAGAGAATTAACCCACAGGGGAATACACCACGACACACTGTAATCAAAAGGACAAAAATTAAATATAAAGAGAGAATATTAAAAGCAACACGGGAAAAGCAACAAATAACAAACAGGAGAACTCCCATAGGGCTATCAGCTGATTTTTCAGCAGAAACCCTGCAGGCCAGAAGGGAGTGGCACAATATACTTAAAGTGATGAAAGAGAAAAACCTACAACCAAGAATACTCTACCTAGCAAGGCTCTCTTTCAATTTTGATAGAGAAGTCAAAAGCTTTACAGACAAGCAAAAGCTAAAAGATTTCAGCACCACCAAACCAGCTTTACAACAAATGCTAAAGGGACTGCTCTAGGTGGAAAAGAAAAGGCCACAACTAGAAACAAGAAAATTACAAAATAAAAAATCTCACTGGGAAAGGCAAACATACAATAAAGGTAGGAAATCATCCACACACAAAGCTAGTAGGGAGGTTAAAAGATAAAAGTAGTAAAATCTGGACTTCCCTGGTGGTGCAGTGGTTAAGAATCTGCCTGCCAATGCAGAGGACACGGGTTTGAGCCCTGGTCCAGGAAGATCCCACGTGCCGCGGAGCAACTAAGCCCGTGCGCCACAACTACTGAAGCCTGTGCGCCTAGAGCCCGTGCTCTGCAACAAGAGAAGCCACCGCAGTGAGAAGGCTGTGCACTGCAACAAAGAGTAGCCCCTGCTCGCCACAACTAGAGAAAGCCCGTGCACAACAACGAAGACCCAATGCAGCCCCCAATAAATAAATAAATAAATAAACAAATTTTTTAAAAAGTAGTAAAATCATTTGTATCCAACAATAAGCAGTTAAGGGATACACAAAACAATTAGATGTAAAATAGAAAATCAAAAACAGTAATCATCAGGGGAGTAGAATACAAATTCAGGGTATCTAAAATACGTTTGAAATTAAGAGATCAGCAACTTAAAATAAGCACGTATAAATATAGACTCCTATACAAAAACTTCATGGTAACCACAAAACAAAAATGCATAATAGATATACATACAAAACAGAAAAAGAAATCCAAACATAACACTAAAGTTAGTCACCAAATCACGACAAGAAAACAAAGAATGGGGGGAAAACCTACAGAAACAAATCCAAAACAATTAACAAAATGGCAATAGGAACATACATATCGATAATTACCTTAAATGTAAATGAACTAAATGCTCCAACCAAAAGACATATATTGGCTGAATGGATACAAAAACAAGACCCATATATTTGCTGCCTACAAGAGACTCACTTCAGATCTAGAGACACATACAGACTGAAAGTGAGGGGATGGAAAAAGGTATTCCACGCTAATGGAAATCAAAAGAAAGCCAAAGTTGCAATACTTACATCAGGCAAAATAGACTTTAAAATAAAGACTTATAAGAGACAAAGAAGGACACTACATAATGATCAAAGGATCAATCTAAGAATATACAACAATTGTAAATATATATGCACCCTACATAGGAGCACCTCAATATATAAGGCAAATGTTAACAGACATAAAAGAAGAAATTGACAGTAACACAACAGTGGGGGACTTTAACACGCCACTTACATCAATGGATAGATCATCCAGACAGAAAAGCAATAAGGAAACACAGACCTTAAATGGCACATTAGACCAGACGGACTTAGTTGATATTTATAGGGCATTCCATCCGAAAGCAGCAGAATACACATTCTTCTCAAGTGCACATGGAACATTCTCCAGGACAGATCACATGCTGGGCAACAAAGCAAGCCTCTGTAAATTTAAGAAAACTGAAACTGTATCAAGCATCTTTTCTGACCACAACACTATGAGGCCAGAAATCAACTACATGAAAAAAACTGCAAAAAACACAAACACGTGGAGGTTAAACAATACACTACTAAACAACCAATGGATCACTGAAGAAATAAAGAGGAAATTAAAAAATACCTAGAGACAAATGAAAATGAAAACATAATAATCCAAAACCTATGAGATGCAGCAAAAGTAATACTAAGAGGGAAGTTTACAGCAATAAAGCTTACCTCAGGAAACAAGAAAAATCCCAAATAAACAACCTAACTTTAAGTCTAAAGCAACTAAAGAAGAACAAACAAAACCCAAAGTTAGTAGAAGGAAAGAACTCATAAAGGTCAGAAGAAATAAATGAAGTAGAGACTAAAAAAAACAATAGAAAAGACCAACAAACTAAAAGCTGGTTCTTTGAAAAGATGAACAAAATTGATAAACCTTTGGCCACACTCATCAAGAAAAAAGAGAGGGACTTCCCTGGAAGCACAGTGGTTAAGAATCCACCTGCCAACGCAGGGGACACGGGTTCAAGCCCTGGTCTGGGAAGATCCCACATGCTGTGGAGCAACTAAGCCTGTGCGCCACAACTACTGAGCCTGTGCTCCAGAGCCTGTGAGCCACAACTACTGAGCCCATGTGCCACAACTACTGAAGCCGGTGCACCTAGACCCCATGCTCCGCAACAAGAGAAGCTACCACACTGAGAAGCCCGCACACTGCAATGAAGAGTAGCCCCCCCGCTCGAGGCAACTAGAGCAAGTCCGCACGCAGCAACAAAGACCCAAAGCAGCCATAAATTAATTAATTTTTAAAAAGAAAAAGAAAAAAAGGGAGAAGGCCCAAATCAATAAAATCAGAAATGGAAAAGGAAAAGTTACAACCAACACCACAGAAATACAAAGGATCATAAGAGATGACTATGAGCAACTGTACACCACTAGAATGGACAACCTAGAAGAAATGTACAAATTCTTAGAAAGGAACAATTTCCCAAAACTGAACCAGGCAGAAATAGAAAATACGAACAGACTAATTACCAGTACTGAAATTGAATCACTAGTTAAAAAACTCCCAACAAGCAAAAGTCCAGGACCAGATGGCTTCACAGGCAAATTCTACCAAACATTAAGAGAAGAGTTAACACTTACCCTCCTGAAACTATTCCAAAAAATTGCAGAGGAAGGAACACTTCCAAACTCATTCTATGAGGCCACTACTACCCTGATACCAAAACCAGACAAAGATATCACAAAAAAAGAAAATTACAGGCCAGTATCACCGATGAACATAGACGCAAAAATCCTCAACAAAATAGTAGCAAACGAAGTCCAACAATACGTTAAAAGGATCATACACCATGATCAAGTGGGACTTATCCCAGGGATGCAAGGATTTTTCAATATCCACAAATTAATTCAGTGTGATACACCACATTAACAAACTGAATAAAAACCATATGATCATCTCAGTAGATGCAGAAAAAGCTTTTGATAAAATTCAACATCCATTTATGATAAGAACTCTTCAGAAAGTGGGCATAGTGGGAACAAACCTCAACATAATAAAGGCCATATATGACAAACCCACATCTAACATCATACTCAATGGTGAAAAGTTGAAAGAATTTCCTCTAAGATCAGGAACAAGACAAGGATGCTCACTCTCACCACTTTCATTCAACATAGTTTTGGAAGTCCTAGCCACAGCAATGAGGAAGAAAAAAAAAGAAAAGAAATAAAAGGAATCCAAATTGGAAAAGAAGTAAAACTTTCACTGTCTGCAGATGACATGAAGATACAGATACATATGCAGATACATAGAAAATCCTAAAGATGCTACCAGAAAACTACTAGAGCTCATCAGTGAATGTGGTAAAGTTGCTGGATACAAAATTAATATACAGAAATCTGTTGCATTTCTATATACTAACAAAAAATATCAGAAAGAGAAATTAAGGAAACAATCCCATTTACCATCACATCAAAAAGAATAAAATACCTAGGAATAAACCTACCCAAGGAGGCAAAAGACCTGTACTCCAAAAACTATAAGATGCTGATTTAAAGAAAGTGAAGATGATACAAAGAGACGAAAACATATACAGTGTTCTTGTGTCAGAAGCATCAGTATTATTAAAATGACCATAGTACCAAAGCAATCTACAGAATTCAATGCAGTTCCTATCAAGTTACCAATGACATTTTTCACAGAACTGGAACGAAATTTTTTTTAATTTGTATGGATACACAGAAGACCCCAAATAGCCAAAACAGTCTTCAGAAAGAAGAATGGAGCTGGAGGAATCACGCTCCCTGACTTCAGACTATACTACAAAGCTACAGTCATCAAACAGTATGGTACTCACAAAAAAAGATACATAGATCAATGGAACAGGACAGAAAGCCCAGAAATAAACCCATGCACTTATGGTCAATGAATCTATGACAAAGGAGGCAAGAATATACAATGGAGAAAAGACGGTCTCTTCCATAAGTGGTGCTGGGAAAACTGGACAGCTACGTGTAAAAGAATGAAATTAGAACATTCTCTAACACCATGCACAAAAATAAACTCAAAATGGATTAAGGACCTAAATGTAAGACTGGATACTATAAAACGCCTAGAGGAAAACATAGGCAGAACACTGTTTGACATAAATTGCAGTGATTTTTTTTGAATCTGTCTCCTAGAGTAATGGAAATGAAAACAAAAATAAACAAATGGGACCTAATTAAATTTAGAAGCTTTTGCACAGCAAAGGAAAACCATAAACAAAATGAAAAGACAACCTATGAACTGGGAGAAAATATTTGCAAATGATGCCATCGACAAAGGATTAATTTCCAAAATATACAAACAGCTCATACAGCTTAATATCCAAAAAACAAACAACGCAGTGAAAAAATAGGCAGAAGATCTAAACAGACATTTCTCCAAAGAAGACAGACAAATGGCCAAGAGGCACATGAAAAGATGCTCAATATCACTGATTATTAGAGAAATGCATATCAAAACTACAATAAGGAAAAAATAAATAAATAAACTACAATAAGGTGTTTCCTCACACCAGTCAGAATGACTATCATTAAAGTCTACAAATAATAAATGCTGGAGAGGGTGTGGAGAAAAAGGAACCCTCCTACACTGTTGGTGGGAGTGTAAATAGGTGCAACCACTATGGAGAACAGCATGGAGATTCCTTAAAAAACTAAAAATAGAGTTACTATATGATCCAGCAATCCCACTCCTGGGCATGTATCTGGAGAAGACTCTAATTTGAAAAGTGTCCCAATGTCCACTGCAGCACTATTTACAGTAGCCAAGACATGAAGGCAACCTAAATGTCTACTGACAGAGGAATGGATAAAGATGTGGTATACATACATACAATGGAATATTACTCAGCCATAAAAAAGAATGAAATAATGCCACTTGCAGCATCATGGATGGACCTAGAGATTATCATATTAAGTGAAGTAAGTCAGACAGAGAAAGAAAAATACCATATAATAATCACTTATTTGTGGAATCTAAAAAAATGACACAAATGAACTTATTTACAAAACAGAAATAAACTCAGACATAGAAAACAAACTTGTGGTCATGAAAGGGGATAGCAGGGGGTGGGGGAGATGAATTAGGAGTTTGGGATTAACATATACACTATTGTATATAAAGGAAATAACCAACAAGGACCTACTGTATAGCACAGGGAACAATACTCAATATCTTGTAATAACTTATAAGGGAAAAGAATCTGAAAAAGAATATTACATATACATGTATAACTGAATCACTTTGCTTTACACTTGAAACTAACACAACACTGTAGATTAACTATACTTCAATAAAAAAAAGAAAAAAACTAAACGGCCTTATGAATTAGAGCAAGTTAGTTAAATGTATGCTTTAGCTCCCAGACTGAGGAATTACAATTATTATCCCTTAACTATGTAATAGAGGTGTTATGAGAATTGAATGAGATATTAAATTAGGATGTAGCAATGAACTAAATCTGAAAGGTGATTATTATCAATAGGTGTATTTTGCCAACACATTCTTTTCTCCCACAGCTATTCCAGCTTAAAAACTCAACATCTGTGACAGCTGTTGACAACAAAGCTGTATATTTTAAAGACACCAATTCCCAAAAAGAGGGTATCCACCATATAGAGGGTTGAGCTTGTTCTCCTGGGATAAAGGTCCTTAGTTGCTTCTCCTAGTCTCTTAGGTGGCAGCAAACAGGATGGGGGAGGGCCAATTCTACCCCAAGCAGTAGAACCTCTTTTCAGTGATAAACTCTCCCAGTCTCTAAAACTAATGACTAAAGGTCACAACACCAACTATCCTCATTCCCAACATTTTGCACCCATTTTCCAGAAATGCTTGGTACTGTTCCAAACATTTATTGTGAAACAACCAAGAAGAGCAAAATTCCCCACCCAAAAGTGGAAGGGAAAAAGAAGAATAAGGACTTCTACAGCAGTTACACCGTTACAGTTACACCGTTACACAGAATCTTCCATAATGACACACTGCTTCAAAACTACCTCTTAGGGCTTCCCTGGTGGTGCAGTGGTTAAGAATCCGCCTGCCAATGCAGGGGACACAGGTTCAAGCCCTGTTCCGGGATGATCCCACATGCCGTGGAGCAACTAAGCCCGTGCGCCACAGCTAATGAGCCTGCGCTCTAGAGCCCACAAGGCACAACTACTGAAGCCCGCACGGCACAACTACTGAAGCCCGCACGCCTAGAGCCCGTGCTCCGCAACAAGAGAAGCCACCGCAGTGAGAAGCCCGTGCACTGCAATGAAGAGTAGCCCCTGCTCACCACAACCAGAGAAAGCCCGCGTGCAGCAATGAAGACCCAATGCAGCCAAAAATAAATAAAGTAAATTTATTAAAAAAGGCAAACAAAACAAACTACCTCCTATACCAGGGAGCCATATACAAAAGGCACATTAATACTTAGATGGCCAAGTGACACTGAGGAGGAAGGTGTAACAACATGCTTTTTGGGGACGCCTTCACACTTCTGTGGGTCTCAAGAATATCCATATTTTATTCAAAGTTTTTGATATTAAAGTACATAAAATGTTAATGATCTAATTTCCCAATGTGTGACCTGAGGAATATTTGTCCCTAGGAATGTTAAATGGTTACTCAACAAAAGGGTTGTGAGGTTAGGAAAACACCACGTTAACCAAACTTATACTGCCTTTATGCAGAATTTCTTGGAAACTTCAAGATGCTAGGTGTTAATGTGCATTACAGACCCCAATAGGTGAACAGAGCAGATCTCATTTCTCAAACTTATTTGATCAAAAAATCCTCCACCCTGCCCTCAAGCTGACCTCAAGGACTAGTAGTTATTCCGAAAAAACAAAAACCAACGACAGCTAGGGGAAAGGCTAAATTAATTCCCCTAGTTACTACTTTCTTATTCACAGCTCTGGCTCACCAGTCCCAATACAGTTTTGTGAGCCTTTCAAGGGAGAGAAGACTGTGGTCCATCAGAAACAATATTTACCAGTAGATTTTCTGTACCTGGGCTCATTCAAAACTATTCAACAACAGCTCCTAGGGGCAGGAAGACACTGCAGTAACAGAGAACTACCTCTCTAAAGCAATGAGATGGGGCAAATGATTTATTTATGAGCAGCAATGGTACCACCTGAAGAGAGCCGCAGCTTCAATCTCTTTTCATAGCCCTTTCCACCAGGTCCTACCCTACGTTTTTTTGGTTCTCCGTTTGAAAATATGTTGAGGCTTACTATGTACATTAGGCAAGGCAAAAGGTCAAGTAAAATAATAGGAAAGATCAAAGGACTTCTTACAAAGGTTCATCCCCGGGACTGCTCACAACACTAATCCAAACCTTAAAAGCCAAATCCAAGAGCTGACTGGTGTGGCCCAGGCAGCTCACACATACCCAAGGGCTCCTAAATTGTGCCCCTTCCAAATCTGAGGGTTTCAGCTGATCCCTAAGGGTCCACATATTTTACCAAAAAAAAGGTTGACATCAAGAAAAATATAAACCTCTTTATAAATAAAAATGTCTATGAATAAGCAGATATTGCATATGATGGCTAGAATCCCTGCAGCTCCTCTTTTATATGTCACTGCCTTAGGCCACTGCTCCCTTTTACTATCTTGAGGGAACTGGTTCCTCACAATAGTAAGCAGCACTTCTGAATCATCAGAGTAGATGTTAAAATTTTTTGACATACCCATCAGGATGGCTATCATCCAAATAAGAGAAAATAACAAGTGTTGGTGAGGATATGGAAAAATCAGAAAACTTGTGCATTGCTGGTGGGAATGTAAAACAATACAGCTGAGAAACAGTTTAGTAGTCCCTCAAAAAGTTAAACATAGAATTACTATATGATCTAGCAATTCCACTTCTGGATATATACCCAGAGGAATCGAAAGCAGGAATTCAAACAGATACGTGTACACCCATGTTCAGAGCAGCATTATTTCCAATAGCCAAAAGGTGGAAACAACCCTAGTGGTCATTGACAGATGAAAAGATAAACAAAATGTGGTATATACACACATTGGAACATTACCCAGTAATAAAAAGGAATGAAATTCTGATACATGCTACAACATGGATGAACCTTGAAAACATAATGCTAAATGAAATAAATCAGATAGAAAAGACAAATAATATACGATTCCACTTATATGAAGTACCAGAATAGGCAAATTCATGGAGACAGAAAGAGAAGAGAGGTTACCAGAGGCTGGGAGAGTACAGTTTCTGTTTGGGGTGATGAAAATATTCTGGATATTTCAGAACAGTGGTGATGGTTATACAAAACTGTCAATGCACTTAATGCCACTGAATTGTACACAATATGGTTTAAATGGCAAATTTTATGTTTATTTTACCACAAGAAAAATTTTTATTATTATTATTGTTTTTTTTTTTTTTTGGCTACGCCGTGCATGGCTTCCAGGATCTTTGTTTTTGTTCCCTAACCAGGAATCGAACCCGTGCCCCCTGCAGTGGAAGCACGGAGTCCTAACCACTGGACCACCAAGGAATTCACCACAAGGAAATTAAAAAAAAAAAAAAAAGTCTGTGGTAAAACAGGCCAACACATTTATACTGTTATATACCATGGTTTATTTTGATCTTTCCTAAACTCTGCTAGTTCATGTTCATCATTTCTTTCAGGTGGCAGAGTTCTTGGGTTCTCTCTCTGTAGGTGGTAATTGTCCTGACCCCTAATTTAAATCAGTCATTCCTCCTGAGATTTAATCCCCAAGATGAAAGAAAGGGAAGAGGGGGAGGGAAGGAGGAAGGACCCCCACACACTCCATCCAAACTGTTACACTTCAAATGTCCCACTCAACAATTCCTTGCTTTCTGAAAACTACTTAGCAGGAGATCAACAAAACAAACCTTCAGATGCTTACTAAATCAAGCCACTACCTATTTCATGGTACAGTAGAAATCAGAGATCCCCAAATCTCCAAACCACTGAGGAGGAAGAGGCTGACTATGCAAGGAACGCATTGGAGAAAAGGCGGGGGCTGCGTTCTCCCTTCATCATGTAATATAAATCCTGTGAACATGACTGCAGAGAAATTGCTACTCTCTGCCCTTCAACAGCAGTTCTCTAGACTCCAAAATCTGAAAAACAAGTAAGTAAATTTCAATGTAGATGGTTATCCTAATTAGATGTTAATACAATCGGGATATGGATCCTTCTGCCATAACACCTTGTGAATTCTTTATCCCTGGGTCAACCCAATAGTCTCCTTTTATCTTCACACTCAGAATTTAAAAAATAAGGGGGTAAATTAGGTTGGCCACAATATCTTAATTAAATAATTAAAAGCACATTTTCCTGAGGATCCTGAGGAGCTAAGAAAATATACTAAATCTCAAAAGTGATCTCTCCTTGGAATTCTGTCTTAGACAGACACAAGCCCTCTCAGAATTTTATTCAATTCTTTTCCAAAGGCTTTGGCACAACGTTAATCTTTGGGCTACAGAGACAACACACTAGAGCTTATTTAAACCACTTTGGGAACCAATAAGAAAGATCATTAAAGCAGGTTTCTAGATCAGCATGAGGTGAATGGGAAGAGTTTTTATTTCTGAAAACTACTGACGGTTAAGATACTAGTAGGGTCTTTCTGCAGCCTTGATACCTGCCAATTAAGTTGTTCAAAGCACAAGAATAAGAGCATGAGACAGTTTTAGATAGAACCAAAGAATGCATTTCTAACCCCAGCCACCTTTGATTACTCCTGGTAACAAATATACAGTTTATATTTGATGTAACTGTTTACAGATTACAGAAACACTGCTATACCTTGTCATTTAACAAAACCTAGTGAAGTAATTAGGGTTAGTATTAGCACCCCCCACCCTCTGTCTAACCACTTGTACATGAATTTAAAAAGTTCAGCAAGGACAAGAGTTGTCCAAGGTCAGCCAGTAAATGGATGCCTCTGTGCAAACCTATCATCACAAAGACCATCTCTACTCTCAGTGCCTCAAAAGTCATCTCTAGAGAACTCTCGAATCTACCTCTTCATCCTAAACACACCAGTGCACCATCCCTACCATCTGAGATCCAGGTATTTCCCTGGATCACCCGCATCCCATGACCTCGGACACAACATGCCACCTCCCCACCCAAACATTCCTATTCTGCCAATAGTATCATCACTCTCAGACATCCAGGCATGTAACACTGATCTCAGCCTTGACTCTTTCTTTCCTCCTCCCCACTTGCTTTGTTATTAAATCACGTCAGTCTCGTTTATCAAAAATACACTGACGACTTACCTTGTACAGAGCATGCATGTACCTGTCTGACTTTGCCTTTCCCACCTTCTCAACCCTTGCTTGGACCTCATCATTTTCTATTTACCATCCCAATATTTGCCCTGCATGTCTTCTTGCTTTCAGCCTCTCCCTCTCTCCAGTTCTTATGCCCCGTTATAAAATTATTTTCCCTAAACTACCACATCATATTAGCACTGTGCTCATAAGTTTTTAGCAACTCCCGTTATCTCTTGGATAATATTCAAAATACTCAGACACAAGAAAACTATCTTTCCAACCCCATCTTCCACTACTCTTTGATAAATATAACATTAGTATTAGTTTGGTCTTACAATTTTCCCCCAAATCCTTGAAGTACTTACAATCCCACTTCACTCCACTAAGGATGTCCAACAGTGAGACTCCAGCTTTTCATGCCTTTGCCCATAACGTTTTTCCTCTTTCTCCTCCCCAACCCCTTGCCTCTTCTACCAGAGATTGTAAAATTTTTGAGAATGACCATTACATCTCATGTCTGTTTCACCACAGTGCCAAAAGCAATGCTATGCCCAGCACAGGCATGCAGACAAGAGCTGACTGACAGCAAACAGGAAATCTCCTAAGACCACAGGTCATTCTGGATAAGGAGTCAAGAGGTGCGACGTTCTTCATGTAGAAAGAGTACATTACAAAGAAGTCAGTCATTCAGTATATATTTATTAAGTCTCTTTTAAATGCTCCAAAGTATCTTGTACAAGCTTGTTCATTTGAGTCTTGAACCACTGTAGTATTGTATAGTAAAAATATTTAACACTGTACTCCTGAATTTTCTTTTAAATTTCCAGGAACAGTAGTGTTTGAATTTCAGTCAATTTTAAAGACCTGAAATAATTTTTGTCTACGGAGGAGAGGGTAGAGGAAAAGAGGAGGATTAAAACTTATTTAAACCAACTGAATCCAGGCACTGGACTAATACATGTTCTTTTTTTAATTTTAATTTTATTTTATTTGGCCACGCCATGCAGCATGCAGGATCTTAGCTCCCTGACCAAGGATCAAACCCTGTCCCCTGCATTGGGAGCACAGAGTCTTAACCACTGGACTGCCAGGGAAGCCCCTGGACTAATAAATGTTGTACTATACTCTCTATCTTTCGCATGCACGCTCTCTCTCTCTCTCTCTCTCATACACACACATTTTTAACTAAGACAAAGTACTTTATCCAGGTTAAACACTGGAGTTTTAAAGAATCATTTCGTTTTCTGAGCTGTTCTGCAAAAATCTACAAGATGTAAAAAGGGAACAGTACAATTAAAGGTAGCAGCATAAAAACAGCGGTGCACGTGAGATCACACTTGAGCCGTCCAGCAAGATTGCAGGGAAACATCCATCATAGAGGACACTGGGGACATACCCTAACAACTTCAGTGCTCTTGTTATCAGGGATCTGGACTCTTCCTCAAAATTTATTGTCTCCTCCCTCCCTTCTCAGAGTTGATGCTTTTCACAAGTAGCATGAATGTATACTAGAGACAATTTTGAAATTCCCTTCGAATTCCTTCCTAGTGTGAAATGGGCTATATAAACCACCAGCTCAGGACTATAGAGGTACAGAGGTTGTGGCGCAGGGCTACAAAGAGGTTGTGAATACAGTTTTGCAATCATTTCTTTCAAAACTGAGAAAGGCTGCCTGCCTCTTTGGCTCCAATACTCCTAAAGACTTGCTCTTTGAGAAACAAACTCTAGATTCAAGATAAAATGTTCTGCTTTAAAATTGAGTATTTGGAATTTCATTCCAGATTCTTACTTGCCTTCTTTTATTTGTAAATACAAGAATTCCCCCTCTTACTTTGCAGGGATATTGGGATTCATGATAATATGTAAGGAATCTAGCCCTGGCACAAAACAGACAATAAATGGTGGCTATTTTTTGTTTCCTGATTCCTTCGTCAGTGTAAGATGTTCCTGGGATGTGGCTGCTATTGAATGTATAAACCTAAACTCAATTCAGAATCCTAGATTGTCTGAATTCCACACTTAATTATCACAAAAACCCAACTGCCTGGAACTAGGGTGAATAAAGGATATGCAGGCAACACAGGTCATTTAACACCCTCGCTCCAGCTTTATGAGGGTGAAATGTTCAACATGCTGGTTTAATCAGCAAAAGAATCTTTGGAGTCACAAAGTAATTCATAAAGTTGCAAACTAGTCATCTCTACACACAGTAAAGAATTGGTGGATAAATTACAAGGGGAAAGGCTTCTTCAGAGAAATTACTGCTCTTATTGTTCAAAAAATTACATACAATTTATCTTTTTTATAGTATTTATACTGGCTTCACCAAAGAAGCTGAGCAACTCGAGGGAATGGATTTATACAAAATTTATCTTTGTACTCGTAATACCTTACACAGTTTCTAACGAACACACACACATACAAACACACAGTTTAATCTATACTATACTTGTCTCAACAGGGTTCAGAATAAATCAAAGGAGGCAGACTATCCCAATTGCTGGGAAAACATAGCTTTGAATAGAATCAGCAGCTCTCAGAAGAGAAATACGAAGAGTAAAAAGAATCTGGTCCCACCCTTCCATTAGACACTCATAATTCTTATAACCCCCTACAATCAGAAAACAGAATAAAATTCATTTACAGTAATTCATTAGTTTTTAACCTGGGAGATAGAAAATCAGCAAGTTATTATTCTAAGCTATAAAACAAATGTAACAAAGTCCTAATAAGTTCACTCTACCAAGAGTATGTACATTTTAAAACAAGAGACAAAAAACTGAAGGCTTTGTTTTTTTGGCCATGTTGCACGGCTTGCAGGATTTTAGTTCCCCAATCAGGGATTGAACCTTGGCCCCAGCAGTGAAAGCACCGAGTCCTAACCACTGGACCGCCAGGGAATTCCCAAAAAACTGAAGATTTAAAGCAAAGATCTCAAACTGGATTGCAGCCACAAATCAATGCCTACATATGAGTTTTGTTCAGCCCACACATTAGTGTTTTGAAAAAATTAAATTTTAACTGCCAGCACTTAAGTTGGAAATTTCATATAAAATTTCTGTATCCTGTTATCAAATGCCACTCCCTTGGGGGAGAAATATCAGACCTGACAACATTGGGTACATATTCTCAGGAAGATCACTTGAATTGAAGTGAGAGTTATTGCTTGAAACGGGCCTGTGCTTTCCAGCTTGCTCCAATCTCCAACCAGGCCCATTTTACAAGTAGGGAATCTTAAAGATTCTCAAGGGCTTCCCTGGTGGCGCAGTGGTTGAGAGTCCGCCTGCCAATGCAGAAGACATGTGTTCGTGGCCCGGTCCGGGAAGATCCCACATGCTGCGGAGCGGCTAGGCCCGTGAGCCATGGCCGCTGAGCCTGTGCGTCCGGAGCCTGTGCCCCACAACGGGAGAGGCCACAACAGTGAGAGGCCCGCGTACCGCAAAAAAAAAAAAAGAAAAAAAGATTCTCCAAACCACAGAATTAGCAAAAAGCTTGTTTGGGAACACAGGTAACTCCAGGACTTTCATTCTTAACCATTTTGCAACTCGACCTCCAAAATGAAAGGGAATGTGAAAACAGGTATTTAAAAGAACTGTACATGAATGTCTACTGCAGCTTAATTCACAGTAGCCCAAAATCTGGAAGCAACCCAAATATTCACCAATTGGTAAATGGACAGACAAATCGTGGTACATCCGTATAATAACAAGTACTCAATTGATAACTTGAAACAACATGAATCTCAAAAGCATTATGTTAAGTAAAAGCAGTCAGACTCGAAAGACAACACATTCTATGATTGCATTTATATGAAATTCCGGAAAAGAAAAAACTACAGTGATAGAAAGTAAATCAGTAATTGGGGCTGGGGTGAAGGGGAGCACGAGGGAACTTTTTGTGGTGATGGAAACATTCTATATCATGACTGCAGAGGAGGTTAAACAATTGCATACATTTGTCAAAACTAAAAATTGTGTGAATTTATGTAAATTATACCTCAATAAAGCTAGTTCTAAAAAGAGGTGTTCAGAAAAGGCTATAAAACTAGAGAGAAGAGTACTGCCATCTCTACCTGGGAAAGTTTCAGGCAAGGTGAGATTTGAATTGGGTCTCATCACAGAACAAGTTTAAGGCACATAAGAAGTAAAAAACACAAGATATAACTAGTAATATTCTGCACTGTAGCCTATGAGAAGTGACAACTCTGAATACAAAGAAAAATGCTTCGAAAAAGGAAATTCATAGAGATGGATAATTAGTACCTAGATAGGTATCAAAGACAAGTTGATTTCACAAGATTTCCCAAGAGGGAATCAACTCAGACATATATTGCTGTTCATATGCAAAATAAACAGTAATGTGAAAGAATTTTTGTTTTCTTTTTAAATAGAGCAAAATGAAAAGTAAGACTCAAAAAAGGGAAAGGAAACCTAAAGAGAGTAAAGGAAGGGATGGCGGCAAGGAGATGAAGTAAAGGTAAGGGACACACTGGGTCAGAATCAAAGGTACCTGGTGACCACAGATGAGAAGACAGAAGGGAGGCGTGTCAGACCTTGATGAGGGGCTAAAAGAAAAACTAAAAACTAGGGGGAAAGAGACCAAAGTCAGAGCTACAGAGACCTGAGTGCAAAGCAGGCCCAAGAGAATTAAAGGACAAGGGAAAGCAAAAATGTTCTTTCCTCCTAAATCTCACAAAGTAGTCCCTTCCTCTTCCATCTCCACCTCTGCCTTAGTTGAGGCCTTCTCATACCCAACCCCACCCTACACATCTTGTACACCTTTTAGACTTCCCTGACTTCCTTCACTAGTCTTCAAACCCAGTTCAAATGCCGTCTTTTCTGGGAAGCTTCTCCAACTTGCCCAGGCAGAGTTAGTAGCCCATCTTCCATATTCTCAGGACATGTTGTTCTAAATACTATAATGTTGAACTGCAATGTCTGTCTCCTCTACTCATCAACTCCAGCAGAGGATTCAGTAGTAAGGATGTAAACTCTTACTAAAAACAGTTCAAAAAGCTATAAAGTCTACCTCATCTTTTACAACACAAGTAGGATGTTTGAAGCCTTGCTGTTTAAAGGGTACAGTGAGGGAATTCCCTGGCAGTCCAGTGGTTAGGACTCAGTGCTTTCACTGCCAAGGGTCCAGGTTCAATCCTTGGTTGGGGAACTAAGATACTGCAAGCTGAGCAGTGAGGCCAGGAAAAAAAAAAAAAGGGTACAGTGAATCTTTCAAACAAGAGTATATCCACCCTGCCCCTTGTTTCTCCCTATAACATCAAGGACATTTTAAGTTTTGTTTTCATAATGCTTTAAATTTCTTGGTGAATGGCAAACATATAATAGGGAAGAAGGCAAATTGTACCAGGAATGGTGTGTAACAGTCAAAGGAACTTCCTCTACAAAACAAAAGGGGCAGCTTAAATTCGCCAAGACAAAACATTATCCGGAAGAAAATAAGTGTCAACAAAGAATCTGAAGAAAACTGAAGAAGGACAAAAAATCAGCAAGCTCATGACGCTTTCGTCAGAAACTTGTCAACATCAATAATACCCAAAGATAAATGAGTGGAAACATGACTTTGTAACAAAAAATGTAAAAGTGGTTTTGGCGTTAAAAGGACAGAATGACAGGATGATCAGAGTTGCTGGGAATTAGTGGAGAGATGAGTAGTTTAGAAAGCTGTTGGGGCAGGAGAGTTCCAATATAGATTTTTGGAAGGAATGTCATGAACTGGCATTGAAAAGGTATACTGTCATGAAGAGGCACACAAGGCTTGGCTGGCAATCGAATGGGATTGCAGTCACAAAGTACCATTTTCTCTCTCCCTCTCTTTTCTCTTTCAAATCAAAACCGCAAGTCCTGAGACTGACAACCTGCGACAATGACTAAGCTTCACCCGCTGACAGGGCTGGGGCCTGGAGGCCCCTGGAGGGGGTGGCCTTGGCGGGGAGATGGCCTCTCCCAGCTGCCCTGGGGCCAGGCTGGCTCCTCTGGGCTTCCAGGGAAGTTCCATCCATCCATTTTCAAAGATGTCAAACCACCCTTCTAACTATGGGGCCTCCTGTCAGGGCCAGACCAGGGAAGGCTATTTTCTATTCTGGGGGATTGTTGTAATTTAAATGATTGTTTTAATAAAAATTCTAAGTTGTAAAAAAAAAAAAAAAAAAAAGGCATACTGTCACGAAAAGGCATACAAGGCTTGGCTGGCAATGGAATGGGATTGCAGTCACAAAGTACCACTGCAGTCCCCTGCATCAAACTCCCTCCACATCTAGCCTTCCCCATTGGGGTAAATCAGACTTATTAGCCAGAATGATTTTACAGTGCTTCTCCCCCAAAGGGACCCTGCTACATAGATGAATAATTATCCCAAACAGCTAAGAAATAAGAGGTTTCACTCACATTTGCCAAACACCCAAAGACCAAGTGTGCCAAGAGCTAATGACAAATCCAAGGACAAAGCACAAGGTCTTTTTGTTGTTGTTTTTTGGGAGTGTGCGCACCTGGAAGGAATATTCAATGAGTCTAACTAACGGAATGTACCTGAAAAAAATTAACAAAAGAATTCAAGGGGTTTTTAGACATCATCGAAATAGCTTCTCTATAAACTTCCTTACAAGAAAGGGTCAATTTTAACATGAAGACTTTTTGTATGAGAAGATGGTGATTAATTACTCCCTTCCAAGTCAGAAAGCCCAACATCTCTACTAATAGCAGACTGACTTCACTGCCTTCCAGATAAGCAGTTTTTAGCGATTCACTCATTTATTTAAGTAGTTCAGAAGCACTAAAAGGTGTGAGGCACTGGAGATATAGAAATAAGAGGCAGACTCTGACCTCAAGTTGCTCGCTGTTAAGTGGGTAGAGAAATGCTGTAGGGTGGGGAAAGTCCTAATAAAGAGAAACTGAGAGGCAATCACTAAGAGAAAGAAAATTGAATCCAGATTTGGGATGTGGTTTCAAGCGGCCTGAAGCATTAGCATATTCAAAGTACAAGAGTTTGAGAACACAATAACTAACAATTTCCCAATATCCCTCTGTGAGATAGAAAAACATCCCCACTATTAACAAATTAATAAATTGAATTACTCATAGTCACCCAGGCAAACATAGGTTAACTAGAACTAGAAACAAGATTGAACGCCACATGATGCTTTTCAGCTTTAAGAGGTCAATATATTCTCTTTCCTGAACTTTCATGCTCATGCTTGAAATCCAGTTCAAATCAACAAGACTGGTGAAATATTACATAAAAACAAAACAAAAAACTACACATGAAAAAGTATTTGCCTGTGTAATATTTTTAGTTACGGCATCTCTGCTTCATTGGGCACTTAGCACCACCTGACATTTTCCAAGGAAGGGGAGTGGCGGCAACCTAAAAATTTTGGGGGTCTTCTTTGAAAAAGCACTCCACCTTATTTAGGTAATTCTAGAAACATCTCAGGCAACAACACAATCAATGTGGCTTCCAAATTAACTATATGTGTATATATATATATATACATATATATATATATAAAATATATAAATAAGAGCTAAGTGTGTTATCTATTCACTTGACCAACCTCTCTTCAAACAGCTGTACAGTTTTGTTACGAATGATGTGTTAAATGCACTTTTAAACCTCAACAGGACCATACCCTTGAATATACTGAGGTTCTTAGAGACATCTTAAAGCCAAATTTTTTTTCAATCACAATGCATCTCTAAAGTAAATAGGACTTAATAGTCCAACATTTACTTTAAATGGTTTTTCAGGAAAACACCTATTTGCAAATAAAATAAAAATATAGAATACAATGTTGCCACGTGCTCTTACTCTAAAAATTCTTCAAGGCAGGAGATATGTACATTCTGCAAGTGCTCAAATATTACTCGAAGTTCACGTTTATATATGCTGCAATAAGTTAACATCTAAGTACTTAAAACCCAGAGACTGATGTCTTGGAACATGGGTTGACAAACAAATTACAGCCTTCAAATACAGCCTGTTCTTATAAATAAAGTTTTACTGGGTTATAGCCCCAAACATATTGTCTATGGCTGTTTTCATGCTACAATTTGCAGACCTCAGTAGCTGTTACAGACACTACATGGTCCACAAAGCCTAAATATTTACTACTTGACCCTGTACAGGAAGTCTGTACAGGTTACACTATCTTAGAATCATTAGCACCAATGATCTGACAAATTTATGTCCAGTCTAAGAGTTTATCTACTCTGAAAGACAAACTACTGAATACGGTGAAAGAGGATTCATCCCCAAAACATCCAAGTACAAACCCACATGGAAACAAACCTCTGCTGAATCACTGAAAGTCTCGTAGTTGTCAATCTTGACTAAAAACTAAACTTTAAAAGCGAACAGGGAATTTAGTTCTCTTAATCTTTTAAAACTGTGCTACATTAATAGAATCAATATGCAAACTCACTGTATTTTCATTGTCACTTGTATTTAGTTCACCACCACAAGGAGCCATAATTATTCCTTTATTCCTTACACTGGCATCCAAGAACCCACACATGTTAAACTAGTAAACCAGACGAGACATAGTTTTTGTAAAAGCTTGTTTCCCCCTGTCATGACAGACAGAAAATGGGATAGTAAGTGGAGGATCCCAAATCTCTTCTTTTGGATATATTTAGCCTCTTCTATGCTTACTAGTCTAAAAATTCCAAAGATGCTTTATCAATCATATAAAAGAATTACATCCAAATAAGTCCTGTTGGATCTATTTACCATTCTTAGAATAAGAGAAAAAATAAGGTAATATTTTTATTTGTCATAAAAATTATATTTAATAGCTGAAGTCTATCAAATAATCAGGGATTATATTTTCATATATCATTCTTAACAGAACTGTGAGTCAATCATATCAAATTAATACAGAAATCGATAAATCATTTATTTACCAATTATTATTTTTCTCCAATTAACAAAATAGGATATAATGCAAATTCCTAAATAAAAACAGTCAACTCTTGAATAGCCCCTGCACGATATACCTAAGGCACGTTCCTAACCATAAGTGTTTAACCAAAGATGCAACAACAGCCTGGTACCCTTGACAATACCATTGCAGTCACAGATTGTAAGGTTATGTTAACATGAAACTAAATTAAGCATCTAATACGGCGGACAAGATGCCAAAATAATCGTGAACCAAATAAAGTAAAATAAGTTACTTTCTAATTACTCATACCATTTCCTCTTTCATCTTTGGTGTTTCTCCTAGCTATTGTGGATTACAAGAAAATGGGGAAAAAAATATTTAGAAGTACAACCAAGTGACAAACAGTTTACCACAAATCACAAGATTTACAAAGAAATCTTATTTTCTGCTTTTTTAAAAAGAAATAAGTCAGCTCTTGATCCTATTTCTCACCTGCAGGGTATTCGCAAGACAGAGTCTTAAAGAACCTTCAAACCTAAATAATTTTCTCATGGCTCAGTTTTCTCACGAAGCTAATTTAAGTTAGCTACTAATTTATGTAAGCAGGAGGGGCAAATTACTACTAAGCTAGGGCAAACACGAGGGGCCTGATCTTTAGAAGGTATCCTGATGAAAAAACGGAGACCCCGCCCAGCCCTTAACTTTTCTCGGCTTTTCTAGTCCTGGCTTCCTCTGTGCAAAATCCAGAAAAACATAACTTCCTCCTCACTGCTTCTATCTGAGGCCTGGTGCAGAAATTTAGACCGCTAGTTATCCAAGTACCTTCTTAAGGCTCAAGCTCGCTCAGAAACAGCAAAAAGGTTTGCCTTCTTGGGTTAAAGGAGGGCAATTACAGGGTTTGGCGGCCGGGTTTGTCAGGAAGCGTAAGGCCGAGAAAGAGGGCGAATCCAGAGACTGAGCTCCATCTAGTCCCAGGAACCACCCCCAAGGGGCGGCTAGACTGCCCTCGGTACTTCCCTGCCTCCTCTGCTCGGGTGGGGAGAGCGGTGGGTCGGGGTCAAGCTCCCCTGAGCTACTTCATCGTCCGATATGACTCGCCTTCGGACACCCGAAACGCCCCCGGCCCGGCTCCCTTGCCCTTTGCCCTGTCTCCTCCCCTCTCAGTGACCCACCACCACCGGTCCCCTCCCATCTAACATGGCCGCCCCACCCGGCCCACCCCGGCACAGCCTAACATTTGGGGGTCCGAGGCACCGCCTCCCCTACTCTCATTGGCTTGGCAGCCTTCATCCGCCTGCTCCATTGGGCAGCAGACCTGCCACTCTGCGCAGAAAGCTCCGCCTCCAAGCCGCTTCAAGCTGCTTTGAGAAGACATATAAACAAATCCCGGGAGGGAGGCCCCCGCTCGCCAGTCGCCGGGGCGGGGACGGGAAGGGGAGCGGCCACCCCCGAGACACCCCTGCCTGGAGCCCCCCAACCCCCAGCCCGCGCCTCCTCGTCTCCTGTCAGCCTGGTTCCAACCTTCGTGGCCCCGGCCCTTCCTCACACGCCCCTCTCTCTCGTCCTCCCCCGCCAGCCTCGCCTCCCCTCCCTTCCCCGGCCCCTCCCACCCGCTCGCTTCTCTGACAGGCCGGTTGCCGGCAGCCACGGCCCCGGGCTCCGAGGCAGCGGTGAAGGGCCGGGCGGCCTGGCAGGGCGGACGCCCGGCACTGCCCACCCCTGGCCTAGCCTGCCTCCCGCCCGTAGCTCCCTCTACCGCCGCCCCGCGCTTTTATATAACCATCCCGGGCCGGGGGTGGGGGAGGGGAGCCAGAACCCCCGTGACCGGCAGGCGGCAGCCTGCGGCCCGCGCGCCCCCAGACTCTGCCCTGGTCCTGGCCCCCGCCCCGCGCCGGCCCAGCGCAAAGCCCCGGCGCTGCCACCTCCTAGGCCAGCGGCCCTCCTCCGCCCCCCGCCCGGCTCGTCCCCTAGTCCTGGCCCCTGCGGGCTCCGGGTGGCGGGCAGCGGAGCTCACCTGTGGGAGTGGGGGCGGCTCAGGGGCTGGGTCCGGTTCCGCTGCAGGGGCCGCGGCCCCTCTCCATGCTTCCTCGGGTTTGTTTTGTTTATGTCCTTCCTGACGGGTTCCCGGAAATCGCGTGACTCGCCCCCCTCACGTGGGCCGCGGCGAGGAGGAGGAGGGAGGCGGGGGCCCGCCGGCCTCGGGCCAATCGCGAGGCGTCCTGCAGCCCGGCCAATCAGGAGATCGGCCCGGTGAAGCACCCCTATCACATGACGCGGGAGGGGCGGGTGGCCGGGAAAAACCAGAAAGAGGGGGCGGAGCGGGGGCTCGGCGCCTGCAGCTGCATTGTGGGCGTGGGCCGTCTGATAGCCAGCTACCCTCTCGTTTCTCGGCGCTGTTCGTTTACAAATGCTTTCACGTCCTGCATTCTATCTAACCTTAGAACTACGCTGTGAGGCCGGAAGTGCTCGTATGCCCATTTTACAGTTTAAGTTCACTGAAACTTGAAGGAATCTACGAAAACAGAGGGCATTAACTTAGGAGGGGGATTGCATCCACTTTCTGTTTTATGAATGTTCTTCGCATCTGAACCTCTCAATTCACTGAGAAACTGACCTTGCCTTCAGTCGTTCGATCATTCTTCCAACTAATATTTATTGCACACGTTTGCTCCAGACGCTGGAATAAACCAGATTTCGTGCACCTTTGAGACAGCGATCTGTACACAACGGTACAAACAGAATGCTACCAGAGCGCCTAGACAAACAAGCCTTCGTAACACATGTACCTGAGTGTGTGTGTTTCCTAATTCTATTAATAATAACACGCAGTGCTAATACACCAATTTTTCAGACGGGGAAATTAAGGCTCAGAGAGGTTAAGTTACTTGCTCAAGGTCAGGCAGTTTGTAAATGACCCAACTGGGACTAGAACCCAGTTCTGTCATCACAGCCTGCGCTTGCAGACTGCTCTTTATTCTCCTTAAGGGCACAGAATTCATCTTCTGAGCACAGAAATCTGATTTTAGTAAGCATTGGGAAAGGACGATTGGGGAACAGAAATGCTTGACTAGATTCCTTTAGGATGCCAGTTTCCTCTTAGGAGTAATTGCCTTTGAAAAGGTGGCTCCTCTTTGCACACATATAGAGAAGTAGTAACGTCAATGTCAAAACCATGGACTTTTGAATCAGAGAGTTTTATAGGTCATAAGCTTCAAGAGGACAAGGACCAGCCTGTATTGTTTATCCTCTACCTTTCATGCCTGCCACATAGTCATTAAATACTCGTTGAATAGCAACCTGGATTTGAAACCTTGCTCTACCGTGTGTGAATCAGCACAAATTATTTAACCTCGTGAGGCTCCACTGTAAGTAGCTCATGGGGTTGATGTGAGAACTGAGCGAAAATAATTCGTATAAAGCACTTACCATAGTGCTTCAAATATAGTGAGCACTTAATGAATGACAGTATGATTAGATTGTTTCAAGGACATTATTTAGAAGATCCACAGCAGACTAAATACAAGCAAGGATAACTTTAGACTTCAGCAGTTAAACAGCTACTGAAATAATACTTTTGTACACCATATTAATAGATAAGTATATGTAGATACCAAAGAGGACAGTAAAAGTAAATCTCACCTCTGTATCCTTCAAAATGCCTTAGGGTCTCAATACCCAATGAAGGAATGAGTATTTTCCCGATTGCACAGAAGTAGCAGGACTATAATTATTTTCCTAAGTCTAACATACCACCTTCTAATTTTCCACATGAACTGGAGTTTAAAAATGAAACCCCAATAGAAAAACTAGCTTGGGAAGTTTGAGCCATGTTCCTCTCACTCATTCATGAGATTCATGCATTAAATCTCTGTAGGTCACAGATAATCCTCTCTCGTAATACTATATTTGGAAAAACTCCAGCAGATGGTTAGCTTTTCCACTGTTACTGCCCTTTGAACATAAGTATTTTCACCTCCTCTACTGGGCAACAGTTTCTTGGGCTCAAGGACCACCCAGATTCTTCTCCCAGCACGAGACTCTGCCCATTGAAAGCACTTACTAATGAATTACGTTGTATTCCCGCCTTTGCATGTTCTGTTGTCTTGGAAAGGACAGACTTTTGGCTAACAGAGACCTTTCCATCAAGCTTTATTAATGACTACTTCCTGCTCTGAAGTGAATGAAATCACTGACTCCTAATTGATTTCTGTTTCTCTGGGCTTTATCCTGCCAGTCAAAGTTGGCAGGGAGTTAGGACTCTGGAATAGCACTGCTTTGAGTTTCAGAAGGCTCCTCTTGTTCTAGCCACAAAGCAGTAACCAACTGCCATGACCACTTCCAAAATGCTTAACCTTGATATTGCAGAACCATTTACATACTGGGATAGCCTGAGTCAGAAAACTATGTTTTACCCAAATATGAGTCAATGGGGTAAAAAAGTAATACTTAGGACTCCACTGAATTCTTGAAAATAATTTTTATTGTTTGATTAGGTAACATGTTTACACTGTACAAAATTCAAAAGGTACAAAAAGTATTCAGTGAAAATTAAACCTCTCTCCCACCCCTGTTCCCGGGCCACTCATTTCTCCTTCTCAGAACCAACCACGGTTACCCACACTCTCTGTATCCTTACAGAGACATTGGAAATGCAGACATTTCACCCACTTTAAGCCTTGATGTATTTGAAACACTGTTCTTGGCGCCAAGACCCCAGTTGGAGCTCTACCACCAACTATGAGACCCAGGGTGAGGGGCTCGACCTCTCTGGGTTCCAATTTCTTCACCAGGAGGAACTGGGCTAGAACTGGATGTTCCCTATGGTCCTTCTAACTTTGAGTTCTCCTGAAAGCATTAAAATAATTGCCACAGGTCCTAACTTTCCTTTTGACCTAAAGTTTGCACTGTGTTTCCTTTTGACCTAAAGTTTGCACTGTGTGTAATTTTTCATTGGAGCACAGACTGAGCCCTGCCTGCTGGTCATGCACATATCTTCTAAATGAGTGTTTTCCTTTTGAATCTGTGTTTTCTTTCCAGACCCATCTGGATCTGTGTAATATGTTAAGATTTCACAGCTTTAGAAGTGAGATTAATTAACTCAAGATTAATCAAGATCTCCAGGAAAAGCGGTGTCCTTCTGACACTTTTGAAAACCAATTTTCTTCCTGAGAAAACTGGAGTGTTGCTGAGGGTGAATCTAAAAGGGATACTAATTGATGTTTGGCAATTGGCACCCATCCCTCCTAAAAAATATTCTTTGGGGGAAGAGAAAAGATCAGTTCTTCCCATAGCCTCAACCTCTCAATAGGATGCAGTGTTCTTTATGTGACAGCTCTGAGCTTCGGTTTCTTACTCCTCCGGGGAGGCACCAAAGTTCAGCCCCAAATGCACTTTCCTAGTCGATCATTTACTTATTTCCCCTGAATCCTCGTTCTCCAAACCCAGACCATGTCTGCCACAGGATAGGAGCTTGTTAACTGCTTGTGGTCGGAAGGCACAGATTAACCTCTAAATCCTATTCATCCTCCATGGCTAAAGACCCCATATCTTTTTTTTTTTTTTTTTTTTTTTTTTTGCGGTACGCGGGCCTCTCTCTCATGTGGCCTCTCCCGTTGCGGAGCACAGGCTCCGGACGCGCAGGCTCAGTGGCCATGGCTCACGGGCCCAGCCGCTCTGCGGCATGTGGGATCCTCCCAGACCGGAGCGCGAACCCGCGTCCCCTGCATCGGCAGGTGGACTCTTAAGCACTGCGCCACCAGGGAAGCCCCCCATATCTTTTATGAAGTTTATTTCTATCATATCTATTTCTGCCCTCATTAATCTCCTTCCTTCTTCCACCCAACTGAGCATTTAATGTACTTACTGCTTTGTATTATTCGTAACATGTGTTGATATTATTTCCTCGAGTAAATCAAGGGGCATAAACACTAATACATCCTTGAATTACAGAGAATGCCAGGCACATCAGTAGACAGCAGATTCAAGCCTGTTAGTGACAGATAAGGGAAGAGAAAGCAATAAAGAAACTGACATTTGTTGAGTGCCTAATGTGTACAGGAAGACACAGTCTCTGCCCTGGAAGAACTCAGAACCTGGTGAAGGAGACTGACTTGGGAAGGTGACAATACAAGAGTTTATAAGAGGGGAAGCCCTGACCTGGTTGTTAAGAATACGACACGTGTTTCAGGGCCACTTTCTTGCTAACTGATTTGGGCAAGTTTCTAATCCATCTATCCCTTGATTTCTGTCATCACCTGCCTCACAGGTTGATTTTGAGGATGAAATGCACGGCCTGATGCCTAATAGGTTCTCAACAGTGTTGGTCTTCCCCTCCTCTACCTTCCAGGGAGGAATGTGACCGGAAGTTTCTTGCAAGAGAAGCAGCAGCAGAGAAGGGAAAGTGGCATGGCAAGAGAGGGCAGCAAGCAACTCAAGACTGTTTTGGGATGCCATTATCTTCCAAGGCAGCATTCCTGTCAAAATTGTTTTGTCTGTTTCACTAGACTGAAAATTTCCAGGACATCTAGTAGTTCCTGTGGGGTTTTCGTTTTTTGGTTTGGTTTTGGTTTTTTGTCAGTGCTGAGCTGAAGATACACTGTTACTATCAGCCACTCTAACTGAGAGCTAACCAGGAAGCCAGGGAGTGAGAACAATCTAGTGTTTGTTGTAGGAAAGACTCCCAACGGACAGGTACAATAAGACCTTCTTGTTGGGGAGGCCAGAAATAGGACAATAAAAACAGAAAGCGGAGGAACAGACTGATAAGGAGTAGGAACCAAGACCTGTAGCCAGATAACAGTTTGTTGAACTACAAATAGAGGCACATTCCAAAAGGCCCAACCTGGTGTAAAACTGTGAAGCTGGATTTCTAAACACAGGAAGTAAAGAGTCCAGAAAACGTCACTAAAGGAAACAAACAATAATAAAAAGTTCAGAGAACTGAGGGTGAAGTGAGGGGGTCCTGTGTATCCAAGGTCCCCCCCACCCCATAAATTCACAAGGTCATAAATTTCCCTCATGCTACAGCAAAACCAGGATGGTGCTCACCAGTTTTGAGTTTCCAGCTTGTTTTCACAAGGTCCAGCCCAAGAGTGAGATGCATAAAATAAATGGGTGCAATGTACCTGAATTCACACTCCAGTCACAGTGAGACATAGAGCACATTAACAAACCTGAATGCCAGCTGTGGACTCTATCCTGTGTTAAGAGGGCAGTACTAGGAGGAAGTCTCATTAATCTACCCCCATAACTCAGTGCCCATCTAGGCTCCTGCAGGGCTGCTGGCCTTTCCATACATATCCTAAGGGCATCAGCTCCCTGCAACCTGGGCGGTGCACCCACCACTCAGGCTTACGTCAGGATTCTGGTGGCAGAAGTCCTGGTGAGCTGGCTACAGCTCCTTCTTGGTGCCCTGATAACCAGTCAGCTTGACATGAAGAGGCTTCTTGCCCACGTACCCAATCACCTCTTCCCAGTCTGGCAAAAGAGAAGTCGCCTTTGGGGAACTTGGGAGTAGGGTGGTTCAGGACAAAGTAAGGGGTGGTTCTCCTTTCCTCCAAACAAAGGTTCAGGCTCCTGCCAAGTCCATAAAAGAAGGGAGGACCAGGTCGGTGGTTTTCTTCTCTCCTCTGGTTGGGGAACAGAGGAGTAGGGAGTATTAGAAAGGAGGAAAATGTACAATACTGCTCTTGCCCTGCCCCAACTCAATTACACTCTGGTGAGGCGTAAGGCAACACAGGTAAAGTCCTTAGAGTCTGGCACACAACAAGCCTAAGTGAAGGTTAGCTATTGTTGTCATTATTAATAACAATGGCTCTGAACTTCCCTAGGGGTCTGATAAAAGCCATAGACTTGCTCCCCAGAAAAAAGCGCACAAGTATACACACACCTAATTTTGCAGGTGATTTCAGGGGGTGTGCAGATATTTGTGTAATACTCTGATTAGGACCCACTGCGGTCAGAAGGACACACTCCAGCCTACAGAACAGTTACATAATTTGCAGGTCCGAGTACAAAATGAAAATGCAGGGAGCCCTTGTTCAAAAATTAGTAAGAATTTCATGGCAACAAAAGCAGAACATTAAACCAGGTGTGGGACCCTTCTCTGCATGGGGTCCTGCTTGACTGCACATGTCCCACACCCAAGCAGCTGGCTCACCAAGACCTTAGAGCTCTAGGTCAGACCACTGTACCTTTGCTTTAAGCAAACTCAGTATCCCAAGAATGGAATTTACAAAATGTGCATTTGAAAGCTGGCCACCCATAGGACTCTTATCCAGTAACTACTTAGTGCAAGGTTGTAGAGATCAAACACTTGAAACAAACAAGCCAGAGATGCTGCACAGCAAAGCTTTTTTGCTGTGCAGGGGGAAAGACCTGTAAATTACACAGCTGTGATGACAGGAATCAGCCACAGTTGCTGTGGGAACCCAGAGGGGGCACAATTTAGGAAGGGAGGAGGTAGGAAAGCGCCCCCAGGGCCTGTCTCCAGTCAACACAGCAAGATGAGAAGGCTGCGAGGTGTTCTAGGCAAAGGGAGGTGAGAGAGGAGACGATGCTTTGCCCAGACCCGCACTTGCTGTGCATGTGCTACATTATGCCTGAAAATTCCACTGGTGACCCTGCTTTTCAGAAATGCCAGCGGAGAGCAGGAAGCGCACCCCCTCCCTCAGACATGCAGGTGTAGGTGTGGGCTACTCCTTTACCGCAGGTACCATAGAAACAAACCACGGGGAAGCAGCTAAGACTGCAAGACCCCAAAAGGGTCACGTGAGGAAATTTACCCTGGGACAAAATGCCATGGAGGCTCAGCAGCAGCCCGGGACCTTGCGATCAGACTCCTCTGGGTTTAAATCCCCTTACCTCTATGTAGCAGCTTGTGGCCTTGGGCCTCAATTTTTTCATCTGTAAAATAGGGATAATCGTAGTATTTACCTAACAGGGTTATTGTGGGGATTAAACACGTTAACATATGTGAAACATTTAGAACAACGTCTTGCTTACCCAACTGCTACATAAGTGCTAGCTATTATCATTAGCAATAGGACTGATAACAATGAAGGAAAAAACACAAACTAAAAAAAAAAGAAGTTGCAAAAGAGCTCTCGGATCTCAGAGATGGGAAGAGGCTTGGGTGTGGATGAGTAGGAAGGTTGGAGGCCCTGTAACCATACCCGCTGAAGGGGCAAAAAAAACCTTTGGAATGTGATGACCTTTGACGTATTATAGACCTCTGGGTGGCATTGGCTAAGTCATGTAACCTTTGTTGACCTCAATTTCTCCAACTGTGGAATAAGAATAATGTGTTCCACTTACTTCATTGGATAACATATGTGAAAATATTTGGTAAGCTGGAGGTGAAGGTGGTGCTATTGTCTAAGCCACAGGGTTTACTAATGATGTCATTTATAGACAGACCCCTCGTCCTCTGCCTACCCCTTAAGAGTGGGTGCTTCTCAGGTCTCCAGCCTAGACTGCTTCTCAGCCCCCATAACCACACCCATAGCTTCAGTAATATCCATGCTGGTGCCTAGCATCCCTACCTCCAGCCTGGTCCTCCTTCCCAACCTCCAGGCCCATGTAAAAAGTGCCCACTAGGTACGTCCATGTGGATATCTCAGGCACCTGCAAACTCTCATTGTCCATGACTGAACTCATCATGGCTCCGTATCTCAGTGAAAGGTTACACGGTCCAGCCAGCAGGAAACCTGGGTGTAATCCTTGACCTCTCCCCCCCACCTCTGACAACCATCAGTCATCTGTATCTGCTAATAAATATGGCCCCAGTGCAGCTACTTCTCTGACTTCATTTCACTCCTATTCCCATAATCCAGGACACCTCTCCCTTTCCTAGATTCCCACAACTTCATCACTCATCGGCCTAGAACACCTCACTCACTCCTGTTTGCCTAGCTCTTACTCATCCTTTGGGTTTCCCCTTAAAGGTCATTTCCTTTAAAAAGCCTTCCTCCACCACTCATTAAGGGTTCCTAGTGCTCTTACCCAGCAACCTGTACTTGCTAAGATACTGCACCTACACTGAGGTCCATTGCTAAACTCTCAGCTCGAGGTCACAGGCTGAGTTTCTTCCGCTTACCAGTGTCTCAAGCAGGTAACCTCAGGACAAAGAACAGGAGCTGAAAATACTTGTTGAATGTTGCTGAAAACCTTACACGGCTTGCAAAGTCACACTTAGCTTAACTCACACTTCCCCAGACACAGCGCTTACTTTTACAAAACATCTGCTCCTCGCGTTCCATTTTGGGGTGGCGCCCACAGCAGTACCACACTTTGGACAGTAGAAAGAAACTATGGAAACCATGTCAAAATCCTGATGGCAACTTAAATAGAAGCTTGGCTGGATTCACATGGGTAGCCGTCCTCATCGTTGAGCATCCTCAGCTAGAATACTCCTGTTTTGGAGTTGGCCTGGGAAGGGGGGCTGGGGAGAAGTAGTGGGAGGTGGGGAAAAAAGGGCCAATACATTTCACAAGGAGGGGGTTTGAACTGAAACAGAAACATAGCCTGAATGAAAGACTTGCTTGGAGCAGTTGGGAGTGGAAGAACAGTAGGGCTTTTTCTACCCGTGTGGGACCCCAGAACATTCATACCCCAGGCTTCCACTTTTCTATGTGGGCAGAATCAAAATCAATGCTCCCTTTTCATTTCACCGCGCGGTCACTGTGAGCACCTATACAGAGGGAGGCTGGCGTTTTATAAGCTGAATGCTCTGCACTCCATCCTGCACAGTGCAAACAGTTAATCAGAACTGCTGTGTGAACTCGTGGATTTTCATTGATTCAGAATAGCTTCAGTGTTTTAATAAATCTAGCTGACTTCATTTCCCTGGGCCCTGAATTACTCTTAAAATAAAAGTGTGTGTGTGTGTATTTGTGTGTGTGTTATATAATCTTTGAAGGAAGCACTAATACTATTCTGACAATGTTCCCCTGCAAAACACCATTTTTCCCCTGATTATAAAATAACATGCTCTTTGTAGAAAATTTGTAAGTACACAAAGCTGTAAAAGACATAATCACAATCAACATTTTGGTCCATTTCCTATCAGGTTTTTTTCTGTGCATGTAAGTTTGAAATCCTGTGGGGTTTTTTTCCTTCTTAACATAATATCCTATTATCTTTTGTTATTAGAGAAACTTATTGTTTCTTCTTTTTGCTAAAGTATCACAGCTTCATTGGAGAAAATGCTGAAAAGGAAAAAGAAAATTAAAATCATTTGCAATTACCATCCAGAGGCCATGTTAATAGTTCTGCTGTTTGTCTTTTCAATCTCGTTTTCCAGGCATATATTTTGGGGAAAAAATTATTAAATGCACCAGGATATTCCTTTATTTGTATGCAGTATGGCTTATGCAAGAATCTCCTTTTGTTGAACATTAAGGTTGCTTTCCATCAATTCTGCTACAAAAAATATCCTTCACAACAGCATTTTACATTGTGCTTTTTTCCTTAGAAAATTATGGATTTTCTGCAATTAACTTCATACATTCAATTCTTGAGAGAAAACTGAAATAAAGGGACAGGGGAAAAAGTAATACACAATTTTCACTTCAGAGTCCATCTCCATTTTAAATACATTTGTTCTCCAAACAGAAGAGAGCTCTTGCATAGAGAGGTGGGGTGACGAAACCATTCTAAACTGCCAGATAGATATTTTTAAATGTAATTTAAATATAGTTGATAAAGGAGCAACTGACTTCAAATTTTTGGAAGATGAAATCCAGGGCCAAATCTTCCATGAGTCCGAGCAACAGTTTAAAATAATTTCTCAATTCTATATTTCCCTCCACATGGCAGAACACCTACCAGTGCTTAAAAAAAAATAAAAAACTGGCCAGAAGAAATAAACAAAAAGGTGCCACTTCTCAAGCAACACCAAAGGAAGATATAAAAAAAAATTGTTGGGTCAGTGATAAGGGTACAGACATCATATGTTTAAAGAAAACAACAAAAAGAATGTTAAAAGAAACCAATGACCCTTGAACTACATCTTCAAAAGCATGCCAGAAATACTCCCGTTCTGGTATACGAGCTGGTAGAGCCTGGAAGGGCAGGAAGGATGTGGTCTAGACACTTATGCTATGATTGTTTCTAGGAGATCCATCTCCCTGCTCAGAGATCAGGCCTGGATCCTGGTGTGTGCCTTTTATTTTTCTGTAACCCAAGTACAAATGACTAAACAAAAGGGAAACCATATGTTTAAAAAAAAAAAAAATCAGCTGGCTGCCTCTCTGGGGCCTATCTTCATAGAAAAGTACTGTCAGTGGGTCCTAGGGATTTTACCATTTCTTTGAAAAATACCCTTTGTGTATTATTATAATTTACAAATCACCTTCACCACCACATTTGGTAACAACCTCACATAGCAGAATGGTCAGGTATTATCCCCATTTTATAGATGAAAAAACCGAGGCTCAGATATTAAATGATTTTACCCAAGTCACATAACTAGCAAGTGATGGAATAACTGCAAAGCTAGGGCTTCTCCTAGTCTGATGATCATCTCCAGGCCACACCATGTTCACCGGGACTTTGGAGGAGAGACACACTTCCAGTATCCTTTTAAAGCGCTGGATGGTGCTCCTTCCAATCTGGGCCCTGACGAGCACTAGAGCAAGGGCACTGTCAAAGGAAATAGGATTCACAGGCATCCATCTCAGATGCTGGGTCATTTTAACAAAATGGTTCAATTATTAGGGAGGAGGTGAGAAGAAAACATATATCTGAGTTTACCTGGCTGTTAGGAGCTTGCAATCAGTCTTTGGGCAGGGAGGGGCGGGAGGGTGGGGGGTGGCCTTTGATCTCCAATCTGGCTAGGAAATGAGCTCCTTTCTTCTTCACAGGCTTTATACTGAGGCCTCATTAGGAGTGAGTCCTAGTAGGGTTTGGAGAAAACCCTCTAGATTCAGGCCTGAGCTGCTGCCTTATTAGGGCCTTTTATCTCCCTAGAAAGTTTACTGAGCAGGATTTTCAAAACCTCCCTGGCACATCACCAGGCCCTTCAGTGCTCATGTCCCTGTGTCTCCCACTGCTGTTAGTGCAGCCAACACATACATCTTCCCTACCCGTCTGTAAGACCCACCAAATGGCAAGCAAGCCCAAGTGCAAAAAGCAATGTAATCCAGTTCACCCCCTAATGTCTTACAGCGAACAAGAAGTACGAAAATGGATCCGTACAAAGTGACAGACTAAGGCAGAACTCAGGGACCTGGATCAGCCAGGGTTGTGACCTCTGCCTTCAACCATGCCATTAAATCAGAAATGTGTCAAACCACGATCGTGAATGAGAAGGGCCCCCCAAGAGCTGCCCTCCATCACTGCTGCAAGCATGCCACAGCCGAGGTCTGCTGTGCTGAACCCATGTAGGCTCCCTATCAGCTCATGCCATGCTGAACTCGGGACAGGCAAAAGCAACACTCAAGGGAAGCACCACACTAGGGACGACATGAGGCTCAGCTTCAAACCCATGGTGGCCTGCTGGGAAGCAGTCCAGGGTGGGAGTTGGAACGGTTTCAGACTGACCGCCAGTGATGATGGGCAGTAGGGCCTGACTTGAAGAATCTGGGTACACAGCTGCACTCAAGTCACGCTCCCCCGACCGTGGTCAGGACTCAAAGACTGTGGCATCCTTTCATGTACCCACAGTAACCACCAGCATTGGTTTCTTAGATGACAAATAATGATTAAGGATCAAGTAAGTTGCTCCGATGAGAGACAGCTTGATCATCCACAAAGGCATAATTCTTCCCTCCCACCCAAGCCCCAGAGCTGGCTCCTGGCCAGTGGAACTCTGAGAGAGGCAGGGTACAAGGAAGAAGTGCTCTAGAGCAGAAATTAGAAAACACGGATCCTACTCCCCCATCTGCCTCTGACCAGCTATGTTAAACTGGGAAAGTAACTCTCCCTGTCTGGGCTGAGATTCCTCATCTATAAAATGATGGGGTTAGCATGTATCACTATGGTCCCTCAACATCAAATCTTCATTGTTTTCTGGATTCCATGAAATTAGCTGAAGAGGCCTGTTTGCTGGAAATGTAAAGTACAGAGCTGCCTCTCAGGAAAAACTTTAAGTTCAAAATGAAGGAAAAGAAAGAAATGAAAGCAGGAGAGTCATGTCAACTTGAAACTCTCTTTGGTCATAAGAATAGCAAAGCAATGAGTTCAGATAGTTTGGGAGGAATAGAAAAGTGCAAACTGCAAAACAGGAAACCCATTCTTGGCTGGCTGTCAAAGAGCCATGAGCTGGTGAAAATTTAGATCCATTTTCATTTTAAATTTCTTAAAACTAATAAAGTCCCCAAGTTAGTGAATTATTGAGATGCCTGCTACCGAAACACAGAATTATTGTTCCCGTCCCAGGCTTTTTAACCACTTGATTTTTCAGTCCTATTTCTGATAGTGAGGTGGTACAAGGAACCGCTGGTTCCCGCTTGTCCCTGTGGCTGGCACCGCCCCTCTACCTGCTTAGCATCATGACCACGTGTTTATGGACAATGGTCAAACGGGGCCTTGAATTATATACCTCCCCAAATAGCATTCCAGCTCTTGAATTTACAGGGACCCAATTTCCACATCTTTGATTCCTCCAGTGGCTACAACAAGCACTCAGGTGTTTACTGGATGATTAACAACAGTACTTACCAGACTCCTCAGGTATCTCAAACTACACAGCCAGGTTAATCCATCCAAGCTACGTTTGGACTACAAAATCATTTTTCAAAAAGGCATTATCCAGAGACAGAAGAGCTTACAGAAATGAGCTTAACAAACACCAAAACCAGATTTCCATAGAGAGCAGAAAAATAATTTATTCCAAAGGAGGGCAGAAATAAGAAATTCATCCCGAAAATATACTTTGGTATAATTCTGGTGGGACAGATTTTTCCCTCTGAACATGTTCTCCTACTGACTGCCCCACTGGAGTCTTACTGTCATGTAACAGTTTTTAAACACTTCACTGATTCTCACGTTGTGAGCAGGCAGGAGCCATCTTCAGATCCACAGTTTCCAAGGAGAGAGTAATGTTATTTCTCAAAAGAACAGCACTTTCTATCTCCAAACAGTACATAAACATTTTACAGAGGCAGCACAGTTTAGATTCAATAGGCACATCATTCATCAAAGTGTAAAAAAGGTGACAGGAAAAAATACTGCATTGTAGAATAAGATATTCAAATGTGGTGGGAACGTTTAAGGCAGCTGACAGCCAAATTGGGCGAGTCAAGGAAGGTGGTCTGGGTATGGAGGTGATTTTGCATCTAAAGGAGTTCTCTTCGTGACCTGCAAAACAAAACCGTTCCAGTAACTGGGCCTTTCCATCAACCTCAGGAGGGCAAAAGGGTAACACCAAGAAAGTCAACCAGGCCAATAATTTTAAATACACAGATGCCCCCTAAATGAAAGTGGGCTCAGTTAATGTGCAAGTTTGGGCAGGTTTTGCAGGGCTGTGACAATAAGTCCAGTTACCAAGGACAATGCTAAACTAAGGATCCCAAGTCCCGGTTTGACGGTATCATAGAAAGCAGGAAGAGTGGAGCTGACTAAGACCCGTTGCACTGGGACCTGACAAGTTCCCTTGGGCTTCAAGAATCTGTATTTGCACTTCCACTCCCACAGGCGGGCAAGCTGGTCCCTGAGTCAGACTCCTAAAGAGCAGGCTCCTTGCTACTCGATGGCTCACCGTTCTTGCCACCCCAAGTGTAGGTGACAAATGAGAATTTCTTCTTCTAGAAGCTTAAAGCTGCAACACCACCTTTGCAGAGCTGGCAAACATTTAAAATAGGTATCTTCACACATCAGACTGCTAACAGTGGTCGCATAACTCCTTCTCGCAAAAGCTTACTGTACAACGTCTTGATAAATAAAGCCATATGTGCTACTTTTGAAGTTAAAGAGAAAAACTAAAGAGAAAATAAGTTAAATAGTGTCTTTAAGAGGTGATTTCCACACAAGCCTCGAGTTAGTGGATAAGAAAACAAGCTGGTTGTGGCCCACCATTTGCTAGGGTGTTGAGGGAGGGGCAGGCGGAGTGAGGGGCTAGTTAAGTGGGGATGAGGCACGGCTGCAGCGGGCAGGTCTGGAAGGCTGGAGGTCACAAAGCCCACAGCGAGACCACACGGGCCCTTGCGATTTCCCAAGCCAGTGGGCACGCACCCTGGAGAATCCCCAGTGCCGGGAGATTAAATGGCGGGTTTCCCAAGGCTCCGGGGCCAAGGTGCCCAGAAGCAGACATGAGACTGCTGGTAAATCTTACTGGAGCAAGCTGGGCAGGCCAGCCGCCCTCCATGGTGGAAAGCACCGGACTGCTGGGGACCCACTAGGGTAGGACAGTGCAAACAGTCACCTGAAGATGTAATTAGAGGACCATTTTTACCACGTACTAAGGAAAATAACCGTAGCAGGCTAGGTAGGGGCAATGACCAGAGCTACCGGTTTCTTCCATGGCTTCATGAAACCTTTCTATTAATCTCACGATCATTTTCTCTTCTCTTCCTTAGGCCAGCAGAACAGCCCTCTGCATAGACCTGAGTTCCAGGCAGATTATTAATTTACTTGAGAATATGTGAAGCAGTGAATCCAAATGTTTTGTGTGTGAAGTTCCTATGAAGAGCATACGGTCAGGAGACTTGCCTGGTGGCGCAGTGTGTTAAGAATCCACCTGCTAATGCAAGGGACACAGGTTTGAGCCCTGGTCCAGGAAGATCCCACAAGTCACGGAGCAACTAAGCCCGTGCGCCACAACTACTTAGCCTGCACTCTAGAGCCCGCACGCCACAACTACTGAAGCCTGCTCACTCTAGGGCCCGCATGCCGCAACTACTGAGCCCACCTGCTGCAACTGCTGAAGCCTGTGCACCTAGAGCCCACGCTCCACAACAAGAGAAGCTACCGCAATGAGAAGCCTGCAAACTGCATTGAAGAGTAGCCCCTGCTAGTCGCCACTAGAGAAAGCCTGCACGCAGCAACGAAGACCCAACGCAGCCAAACATTTTAAAAAAAGAGCATATGGTCAGACTTCCTCACTGTTTAGGCCTTTCTGGATGAATGAACAATCACAGAAGGGGAAAACAGGTCTTCACTTTTGAAAAACCACACCGAAAGAGGGAATAATTTTCCCTCAAGCTCAGTGATACCAGTTTAAGATTAACGTGAACGAGCATTATGCTCGAAGACTTGTGGTTTGATTCTGGAGTGAATTAAAGAACCACATATTCTAATCATCTCTCTGATATGAATAGCCATTCTGGGGTGGAGGTGGGGAACTCAACCAAAGAGTCCATGCTCTCATTTTGTAAAATAAAGGAATCACAAAGCTACTTTCAGATAAAACTGAGAATGAAAACAACATAAAAATATTAAGGCTAGGGCTTCACTGGTGGCGCAGTGGTTGAGAGTCTGCCTGCCGATGCAGGGGACAAGGGTTCGTGCCCCGGTCCGGGAGGATCCCGCATGCCGTGTAGCGGCTGGGCCCGGGAGCCACGGCCACTGAGCCTGCGCCTCCAGAGCCTGTGCTCCGCAACAGGAGAGGCCACGGCAGTGAGGGGCCTGCGTACCGCAGGAAAAAAAAAAAAAAAACAAAGATAAAAATATTAAGGCTAGAATCAAGAAATCTGTTCAGGGAAGGATGATGAGTGAATATATATATATTTTTAAACAAAAAAGAAGAGGTCTCATTTTTATCTTTATTTTTTCGTTTCAGATAACTTCGCAAAATAATTCCTTCTTTACTCTCATGGTAAGGTATGTATTTATTGTAGGAGATTAACTACAAGAGGTATTTAAGCAACCTATAAAGGCCTGAGTGCTTCACAATTCAAGGCAAAAACAGCAGAGCTAAATACATTTAGGAGAGAAGAGATCTCTGGGAAGCCAAGTGGCCAGGAAAGGAAGTGCAAGGATTTGCAAGCTGGACACTCAAGAGAAAACATCAGAAAGAACTGAGAATGGGCGAGTGGAGACAAGAAACCAGAATGTTCGCTGAATAGTGTGTTTACTAACCGGCCTTCTACATTAATGACTGTGGTAGGGTAATGAGGCAGGAAAAGCTAAGTAAAGCTAATTAGGTCAAGAGCATGAAAATGGTATGGCTGGAACCAGTAGGTCACGGAGGAAAGTTGTGCAGAAAGCGGCGAAGGTGGTTGGAAGGCAAACTAGGCAGGCCTTGACCACCAAGTTAGAAAGTGGGACAGAATCTGCAGACTAGTCATTCTTATCTTTTGTGGCTCATGGGACCTTTGGTGACCCTGACAAGCTGTGCTGACAACACGTTACATACAGCATTCCAAGCGGCACGTATCCATTAAAATCAGGGACCTTGGGTTTAAGAAAAAGCCCTGCTGTAGCCCACGGAGAGCTACTCAAAGTTTCTGGGGCAAGCAGGATGTGTTTCAGGAAGTGCTATGTCAGGAAGATGAACAGGGTGGTGGTTTGTAGATACCTTGAGTGTAGAGGCAGGCAGACGTGATGAGGAGCCACTGCAGTAATTCAGAGCCGCAGTGACTGGGTCAGATAGTAGGGTCCCCGACAGAGGAACAGAGTAGACAGGCAGACACTAGTGACATAAGTGGCTCAACTGGATTCAAGGAAGAGGAGAAAGAAGCCATCGAATGGGTTCTAGGTGACAGGGAAAACTGTGACAGGCTTTTTAACCATAAAACACCTTGCACTGTTTTAACTTTTCACAAGTATGGCTTAGTTCCACCCTTTCAACAGATCACAAACCCCTTCAGAGTCCACAGCCTCCTCTGAAATCCCCACTCAGTACTATGTACCTCGTGACACTCAAATATTTTTGGAATGCATAGAAAAACAGCTTCCTCAGGGCAGAGGCCTAATTACCAATAGTCTATTCCTCTCCACTCCAGACTTTGTAATAAAATAGAATGCCTGCCCTTTTAGGACTGCGGTAAACCATACAGGCTTATCTAAACATATCACCATGATGCGGTTAACCAACTAACTTACAGAACACTGGTCTGAAGCCATTCCAAGGAGATTCCCTACAAGCATCACACCCCCAAAGCTGCAGGAAAATGGGACATCGGAAAACCAGCAAACTTGATGTGATAGTTCCATAAGCATCTCAGGAATCGAGGCTCTAGAGGCAGCCAAGGTTGGCAGGGGGCAGAGATGGCGTGAACATAGTTCTTTGAAGTATTGGGTAAGATTTCCAGCCAATAAACATAATGTGCTATAACTCAGCCTATCAACATATGAAAGAAAATCATGGCAATTAAAGTGTTTAGAGTAGCAAAGGACCGGCTTGCTGTTTAACCGTGTTGTTCAGGATCAATTCAATTTCATCTGTATAGAATTATTGTTTGAAAGCTTTCATGACTGCTCCTCATTTTTCTCTGCTGAATACCATGCCTGGCTTACATCTCCTACTTTCCAAATCTGGCCTCTTAAAGAATCACATACAGAATTGAACACTTTTCCTTACCAGCTGAGGACAGGCCTAAATCTGGTTTCTGCACTCCTTTATCATCCCACAGTTGTGTAAAAGTTCAAAGTTCTAAAGGGAATTTAGCTCATTCTTTGAATTTTACCACCAAGAAAAGTGAAGTTCTGTCTTAAGAGTTCTGTTTATGGGCTTCCCTGGTGGTGCAGTGGTTAAGAATCCACCTGCCAATGCAGGGGACATGGGTTCGAGCCCTGGTCCGGGAAGATCCCACATGCCGCGGAGCAACTAAGCCCATGTGCCACAACTACTGAGCCTGCGCTCTAGAGCCCGCAAGCCACAACTACTGAAGCCCGCACGCCTAGAGCCCGTGCTCCGCAACAAGAGAAGCCACTGCAATGAGAAGCCCGTGCACCACAATGAAGAGTAGCCCCCACTCGCCACAACTAGAGAAAAGCCCACACACAGCAACGAAGACCCTACACAGCCAAAAATAAATAAATAAATAATTTTTTTTTTTTAAAAAGAGAGTTCTGTTTGCTCCAATGTTAGGATTAGATCAGATTAGATCGCTTGATGTGATAACTCCATAGGACTAGAGGTACAGTACTACCACAATCATTGCCTCAAACATGGAATCAATGTGACATGATGTTCATAACTAGGGCTGCCTGGCTGTGCTCTATTTCCTGCCATTCTGCTTTTAAAGGAACAACCGTTAACATAAGGGTTTCAAGCAGTCCTAGTTTGTGCTGTGGACCAGAGTGCAAACATTAGGAATTCATCATTCAGGTTACAGACACATGAAACTGAAAAGAATGGGCAAATGACACCAGATCCACACACACAGTGTTATTCACTGTGGGCCCCATTTACTTATGGTGAGAGATGGAAATGAGGCTCAGAGAAGGTAAGTGAAAGGCAATGCTAGAATGAAGATCTCACTCTGAGAGGCCTGAGGTTCTCAGCTTTAAACCCCAATCAATACCACCACCTAACATTCACTATAGTTAAGAGGAAGGACATAAAACAGAACTTGATGGGGAAAAAGGGGGGGCGGGGAGGTTTTATATATATATATAAATCAGATTTTTTAAAAAAAATCTATATAAAAGGGAATCAAAACCCCTTTAGGCAGACAGAACTCTAAGGGAAAAAAATGGCTGCCTACCTATCAGGCTGGCAAAAATCCAGGCTGTGAGGAAATAGAAATTCACATACATTGTTGGTAGAAATGCAAAAATGGTACAATCCCTATAGAAGGGCATGTAGTAATACCTGGAAAAAGTATTTATACCTTTAACACAGAGATTCTATTTTCAAGGACTCTAATCTAAAGAAAACTGGTAAAAATACAAAGTGTCATACGCACAGGATGGCACTGTGGCTTTATCAATAATAACAAAAGACTGGAAATAATGCAAAAGGATATCAATGGCTATAAAAAGAATTAAGGAAGATCTCTATACACTGATAGGATATATTGTTCAGTGAAAAAGAGCAAGGTACAGAATAGCATATGTAATATGATATTTCTTCTGTAACAGCTGTGTGTGTCAGGGAAGGATGGATACACACACACACACACACACACACACACACACACACACTATGTATTTGCTTATCTCTGCACAATGAAACACTGGAAGGATATAGACTTCTATGAATATAGCTTACTTAAAATTTTGACTCTGGAAATGTTTTACATATTCCAAAAAATGTAGCCAAAAAAAAAGAAAAAATTACTATAAATTGAACACAAAATAAATCATCTTAACCTAACTGTATAACAAATTGATAACCACCAGAGGAAATAATTTCAAATAACCACAGAAAACAGCATGTTGTTCTTTATTTGTTCTAAGAACAAATAAAGCAGCAAAGAAATCCTAAACTGCATTCAATAACCTTATAGTTAGTAGTTACATTGGGGTAATTTTGAAACTATTTTATATATATTATATGATAATCAAATTAAGTAATTAAGTTACTGCCTTTAGGAGCCAAGATTTTCAGCATATGTGAATGATATTCAAGTATAAAATTGAAGAAGTCAAATAAAAATCCTGTAATGTTAAATCTGAATTAGAAATACTGACATGAACCCGTGATTTTTTTTTTCTTTTTAAAAATCCATACTTCCTGGCTTTGTCCACTGTAAAGGCTTAGAAGCAACAACACCCCAACAGAAATGAATGCACCTAGCAATCAGATCATGGTTTATAAATACCACTTCCACTGAAAGAAAAACAGGGCCAACTGGGCTTGAGGACTGACTAGTGAAACAGGGAATCCTTTCAGTGGGAAAGTTATTAGAGGAACAGCTGATTCCAAGTCAAGAAACATACAAGAGAGGTCTGGGACACCTTGATGTTGCCAGAAAGAAAATTATCAAAGACTAATATCAAAGGGACATAGAAGCCAGTCTAGACAGGTGCCCACAGGGCCAAAGAAAGAAAAAGTGAACTTTATAAAAAGGATAATAAACATTTAATTGATTAAAATTGAAAAGGAAAGAAAAGAAAACCTCATTGAATACCCCAGAAGTAACTTGGGCACCAAGTTACTCACTTTGAAAACTAAAAGAGGGACTTCCCTGGTGGCACCGTAGTTAAAAGTCCGCCTGCCAATGCAGGGGACACGGGTTCAAGTCCTGGTCTGGGAAGATCCCACATGCCGCGGAGCAACTAAGCCCGTGCGCCACAACTACTGAAGTTCACATGCTCTAGGGCCCATGCTCTGCAACAAGAGAAGACACCGCAACGAGAAGCCCGCACACCGCAACGAAGAGTAGCCCCTGCTCGCCGCAACTAGAGAAAGCCCACATGTAGCAACAAAGATCCAACACAGCCAAAATAAATAAAGTAAAAAGAAAGAGGCTTCCCTGGTGGCGCAGTGGTTGAGAGTCTGCCTGCTTATGCAGGGGACACGGGTTCGTGCCCCGGTCAGGGAAGATCCCACATGCCGTGGAGCGGCTGGGCCCGTGAGCCATGGCCGCTGAGCCTGCGCTCCGCAACGGGAGAGGCCACAACAGTGAGAGGGCCGCGTACCACAAAAAAAAAAAAAAAAAGAAAAAAAGAAAATTAAAAGAAAAAAATGAAGTGTGTATCCCACCTTTCTTATATGATCTACATTTCAAGGTTAGTAAATAACTCTAGTTGATAAGGAAAAGTTCATTTTTAAAAACATTTTTATTTATTTATTTATGGCTGTGTTGGGTCTTCGTTGCTACGTGCAGGCTTTCTCTAGTTGTGGCAAGCAGGGGCTTCTCTTCATTGTGGTGTGCGGGTTTCTCACTGTGATGGCTTCTCTTGTTGCAGAGCACGGGCTCTAGGCACGTGGGCTTCAGTAGTTGCGGCACACGGGCTCAGTAGTTGTGGCACGCAGGCTCTAGAGCACAGGTTCAGTAGTTGTGGTGCAAGGGCTTAGCTGCTCTGTGGCATGTGGGATCTTCCCGGACCAGGGATGGAACCCATGTCCCTTGCATTGGCAGGAGGATTCTTAACCACTGCACCACCAGGGAAGTCCAGGAAAAGTTCATTTTTTTATAGAAATATTTCACCTAATCAAATATGGAAGTAATAACAAAAACTAGAAAATCACCATTTTTGCAATTTCTACTGCAATGCTTCATTCAGGCTAAGATCAGCAATGGATACAATCACTGGATAAAGGGTGATAGAGACCTTTACACCTGGAGGGGCCAGAACCCACTGATCACCTTGGCATCTCTAACGACCAGACAGCCAGACATCACGTCTCTCCTGATATAAGGCACTATGAAGTTCACAGAACCACTTAAGTACCCTTGCCAAAAAAGCTGAACCTGAATCTAGTCAAACATTTAGCGCTAACCTCCAGTTAACATAATAATGGAGACTGAAGAACAAATGAAATGACAGGCTTTCTTTCTGACTCTTGGCCAGTGAATAAATCATTCCACTACACCACTCCTTACTTCCCTGATCCTCAGAAGCAAATGAAACTTGCAATTTTGAGACCAATTTTCAAAAAGCATCTGTCTCTCTCTGTCCAAAGCATTCACAGATGCCCTTCATCTAAAATCTGTCAGCCACTTAAAGCTGCTAAATCTCAAAATACCAAGTACACACAGTCACATTCCTGATCTGTGCCCGAAAGACCACATGCAAACATAATTTATTTAACTGGCTGGGTAAGAATACAATTTAAAAGAATCTTACGGATAAATCCTTTGCTAAAAGTGAATGGCCTAAGTTCCAAATCTATTTCTGCAATTCAGATTGTGTTTGCTTTCAGCAGTCTGCCCTTGCCAAGTGTTAAAATGAGGAAAAGTCCAGGCAAACTCTAGCTGACCGATTGACAACATTGATGTGAAAGGTCAAGGGCATAGTCACCTCAATGACTGAGCACTGGCGAGCAGGTCTTCTTACTCAAGGCCAATGATGCTTGAGGTACCAGATGGTTTCATTTTTCAACTGCGGTCCAAAGAGAGGGTTGAGTTGGGCCAGAATTGCAATCAGCCAACTAAAAAAATAATGGGGGAGGAAGGACAACAGAAAGTGGTGAAATCATGTTGGAACGGGACCATTTTAAATTAGGATGAGAAAAGTGCTTTAGTAGAATTAAAAATCTATTGTTCAGACCAAACCTTCAACACACTTAAAGTTCATAAAGCACACTGTGCTAATGGAAGCATGTCTTGTAAGAAAAGCCTGCACAGAACAAACCCTCCCTTCATCTGATACATTATTGACAAAGCAGTGAGGCTTCATCATAGTATGTCTCTGTCTTTTCTCTCATTTCCTTAATTCCCTTTCCAAGTAGTCAAGATTTCCTGAATTCATATGATATCGTCACCTCAGAGTGTTTTTGCCTAATCTCAGTTTACCATCGTCACAACTTCTGGGCTCAGGAAAAATCAGTTTACTTTGCTTTACCCATTCTCCAAATGCTAAGACCCACAACCAAAATGACACATCCAGTTTTACTGGTAGAGCCAAGGTTAAATTTCAGCCCACTGTCTCCCAATTAGACTATATCACTTGAGCACCCCTTCTCTCATCACCATCACCACTAAAACGTGTTACATATCTTTTGGGCAGTAGTGGAGCTGAACCAAATGGGCATCTAACTCCCCCTGCTTACTTCAGATCTAAGTAACAAGGTATTCCTCTGTATCACAGACCGATTATGGAGGAAGTATGATGGTGTTACATATTTACCTCAGGGTCGGAAGTGCAAAACAGTACATAGCCAAAACTGTCTTTAAAGTTTTCTTCTACTGCTCACAAAGTTCTAAATAAATGGTTTTGTATCTGATATGGGAATTCATATACTCAGTGAAGTTTGAGAATCACTGAACAAAGACCAAAGCAAAGAACAAAAAGAAAGACAGTAAAAGATTTGCAAATCATATATCTGATAAGGGGCTAATATCCAAAATATATAAAGAACTCATACGGCTCCACAGAAAGACAGCAAATAAACAGCTGGCTATTCAAACCATTCCACGTTTTACTTCATTAAACCAATATTTAATGAGCACCTGCTAGGCTCCAGGCCCCAGCAATACAAAGGAGAAAATGAAATGCTACTGCCCTCACAAAGCTTACGGAATGTAATGTCAGGAAGGAAATAAAGTGAGGCGAAGGAATAGAGAATGATGGAGGTAGTACTCCTTTGATGGGGTGGTCAGGAAGGCCTTTCGAAGAAGTTACCGCTTCAGGCGAGCACAGAATGAAGCAGAGCACACAGTGCCTTTAATTCCTATTCAAAATACATGAGTTTTTATTTAAATTAGAAATTAGAATTGCTCTCGTCTGGGGGGAGGGGGTCTGGTAAACAGGCCCAGACTCCATCCACTACTGATCTTGGAGGATGGATTTTAGCATCATAATCTGATACCGCTGTCCTCTCTGCATGGGATACAGAGAACTGCTTTCTAAGGGAAAGCAGCTATCCTGCCTCAGCTATCCTGTAGTCTCCTTCTACAATTTTAGGACTTTAAATTCCCCTAGAAGAGGGGAACTAGCCAAACGCAACCATTATCTGGCTGGATCTCTTTTCTTCCATTTGCTGTAATATTTAGAACTCTTCCAATAAAAGAATCAAAAAGCTGATTCTGATCACCAATGATCAGACTGCTGGAGAATCTAGCAGCGACAGCAGCTTCACCTACAGAAACAATGTACCCGCCCCTCCCCACCCCAGCCCAACAGAAGGTGGTTCTGTGACAGGAAACGTGACACCTGAGGACATCCAGCCAAGACAGTTACCTCAAGCTGACTCACTTTATAAACAAAAAATTCAGATGAGACTCTCTGATCTGTCCTTAGAACTACAATATTTGACGCAAACAAAATACCCATACTTGTAGTTGAGGTTTAACATCTACCTGAAAAAAAGAAAGAGGAGGGGAGCACAGGCAGACACATTGAAGAGCTGTGACTGCAGTGAACAGTAATGGTGCAGAGCTGAGAGTCATGGAAAATTCCACACAGACCCAGGACTTTCCCGATCCCAGCAGGCAATGGAAGCAGACAGTACAAACAGTCGTCCGTCCTTTCAGGACAGACTGAAATACTGGCCAGTGCTTAGAAATGCTAAATAAAAAATACGTTAGAGCCTCGCCTCTGTCTCCTCTCGTTACCAAAAATGTTTAATACTGAATAAAAACACCATCTCCCAGTACTTTGTACGATGTGGCATAGCGATGCTTCTGAATTCTGATTTCACATTACAATCACCCAGGGAGCTTTAAAAAAAAAAAAATGATGGTAGACTTCACAAATGATCTCTCTTTTAATTCTCCCACAACATGGTTAAGGAAATTGAGGCAGAGAGAGGTGAAATGATTCGCCTGTGGTCACAACACTAATTAGGTGGTAGCAGCTCCTGAACCCAAAATCAGGTCAGACTAATGTTCTTACAAAAGTTACGTTCTGTACAAAAGTTACCTTCTGAAATATTTTAACTGACAACAGTTCAGAAAGCATCAATCAGTTTAGCTAAATCTAAACTGTCTGGGAGTTAAGGAAACAAAGAATCCATCTGCTAACTATAGATGAAGTCCATCATGAACCTTTGGTACCTGAGGTAAAGAAGAAATATCCAGAAGCAAGAACGAAGTCCACTCTGCTTGCTCAGATCAGTATTCGGAAACTTTTTTGAATTTAATTTTACGTACTATTTTTAATGTTTCAAATCAAGTGAAACATCATACTTAAAACAACAACAACAAACCGAAGCTCAAGAAAATTCCTTGGGAAACAGCCCAGGTCAGTTCATTTGAAATGTCCTGGAGGAAATTCCCCCCTCTAACCAGATGAGCTCTTTGTCTGCCCTTCTGATTACTGCCTGACTTCAGATTTTTCTTTAAAGCTGAAAAACAGTGGGGAGAACTGGAAGGAGAAAAAAAAAAAATCCACTCTGAATTGATGGAAGTGGGTGGAGAAAGAGATCATATTCCAATGAATCTATTATTTCACATGTCCAAAAAAACAGAACTAAATGTACTCTTCATATTTGCCCAAACTGTTCCACATGTCTCCACAACCTGAAGTCCAGCCTAATAACTAACCTGAGCTTATTCAAACTACCGAGGCAGCTATGGCACGGTAACATCTTTCAGAGAACTGAAGAGCTGGAATGCACCAGAGGTCAAGTTCACGGTCCTCATTTTAACAGCAAAGAAACTATGTCCTAGGGAGCTTAATACTCCCACAGCGAATCAGGGATAGAGCTGGAAAGGGAACCCAGGACTTCTGAGTCCCTGATACCAGGCTGCTTCCATGGGGTATTAAGGATGAAACAGATCAGGCAGCCTAGGAGTTCCTCTTTTATTCCACAATCATTTACCAATGCCATGCTCCATCGCCAGGCCCTAAGGATGCTCAGAGGAATCTGCTGAGGGGCCAGCCCCCCGACCCTGCCCCCAGGAGCTCATGAGCTTGTGAGAGACAAACCAAGGGTGGGGGCAGAGTATGCTCTGGAAGAGAGAGGCAGAGGATACTTCATCTACAAACACTCCTGGCCACTTATCTTGAGCTCAGCTCTTGGTTACTAGAATTCTTCAAGCATAAAATACGTCCTCCCCACAGAAAAGGCTATATACCGAGCTCTCTCAAATCCTACTTTGTTCTTTTGTTCCACATTCAGATATGAGAACAGGGAACAGAGGCATGGTTACTTCCCAGTGATGCACAGGTCAAGCGGATAACTGCTCAGCTTCCCTGCTGGAATAGGGAAGTCCGGCGAGAACTTCTCTTCTGATCTGCTGTCCCTCCAGCGAGGGCCATGATAGGAGTAACCTCTATCACCTCCTTAAGAAACAGCAGAGAAGTGACTTGCCCTGTCTCTACCAAGATGACCTCTGTCAAATATCCTTATCCCAATCCAATGACGCAAATTCTTTCAAGGGCAGCAGTGTTATTATACACTATTAGAAAATATGGGATTCAGTATTAGACAGGGTTGGATTTTAATTTTAACTACATCAAATATTAGTGGAGTGACTCCAAGCAAGTGAGCTTACAAACCCGAGCCTCAGTTTCCCCTTTTGTAAAATGAAGATAATAATCCCTGCCTCAAGATACTAAGAATTAAAGGAGGGACCTCCCTGGTGGTCCAGCGGTTAAGACTCCGCACTCCCAATGCAGGGGGCCCGGGTTCGATCCCTGGTCAGGGAACTAGATCCTGCATGCTGCAACTAAGATCCCATATGCGGCAACGAAGATCCCATGTGCCACAACTAAGAGCTGGCACAGCCAAATAAATAAGTAAATATAAAAAAAAAAAAAAAGGGCTTCCCTGGTGGCACAGTGGTTAAGAATCCGCCTGCCAATGCAGGCGACACGGGTTCGAGTCCTGGTCCAATTAGATCCCACATGCCGCGGAGCAACTAAGCCTGTGCACCACAACTACTAAGCCTGTGTGCCACAACTACTGAAGCCTGTGCACCTGGAGCCCATGCTCTGCAACAAGAGAAGCCACCACAATGAGAAGCCCATGCACCGCAACAAAGAGTAGCCCCACTCGCCACAACTAGAGAAAGCCCAGGCACAGCAACAAAGACCCAACGCAGCCAAAAATTAAATAAATTTATATTTAAAAAAAAGAATTAAAGGAATAATATATGAAAGTGCTCCGTGTAGTAGCTGACAAACAGGTGTTCAATAAATACTACTTATTCCTTCTCTTTCTCTGTAATACAGCTAAAAATGCATTCAAGCCACAGAATGAAATACAACCTATTTTACTTTACAAAGGCGTTTCTCATGCTGCACTGAGTCATGCTCATCTCCACCTCCTCTCCTGCCCCCACCTGCTCTGCAGTAGGCAGAATTCTAAGATGTTGCTCAAAATTCCCATCCCCTTGCGTACACACCCTGTATAAACAGGGGATGGTGGATATGTAGGGACAGTCACTGCCGTGATTAGATTATAAGATACAGCTGGCTTGACAGAGAAAGACAAATACTGTATATCACTTACATGTGGAATTTAAAAAATAAAACAAACTAGTGAATATAACAAAACAGAAACAGACTCACAGATATAGAGAACAAACTAGTGGTTACCAATGGGGAGAGGAAGGGAGGAGGGGCAATATAAGGGTAGGGAATTAAGAGATACAAACTATTATGTATAAAATTAGCTACAAGGATGTATTGTACAACACAGGGAATATAGCCAATATTTTATAATAACTATAAATGGAATATAACCTTTAAACATTGTGAATCACCATGTTGTACACCTGAAACTTACATAATATTATTCATTAACTATACCTCAAAAAAAAAAAAAAGATACAGCTGGCTTTAAGGGAAATTTCCATCAACAGATGTATGGATAAAGAAGATGTGTGCGTGCGCATGTGCGCGCGCACGCACACACACACACACTCTGGAATATTACTCTGCCATAAAAAGGAATGAAATAATGCCATTTGCAGCAATATGGATGGACCTAGAGATTACTATACGAAGTAAGTCAGACGGAGAAAGACAAATATCATATGATATCACTCATATGTAGAATCTAAAAAAAATGATACAAAGGAACTTACTTATAAAACAGAAACAGACTCACAGACATAGAAAACAAACTTATGGTTACCATAGGGAGAAGGGGAGGGATAAATTAGGAGCCTGAGATTAACAGATACACACTACTATATACAAAATAGATAACCAGCAAGGACCTACTGTACAGTACAGGAAACTATATTCAATATCCTGTAATAACCTATAATGGAAAAAAATCTGAAAAAGTATATATATGTGTGTGTATATATATGTATATGTATATGTATAACTGAATCTCTTTGCTGTATACCTGAAACACTGTAAAGCAACTATACTTCAATTAAAAAAAAAAAAAAGAAAGAGAATTTACCCCAAGTGAGCATGACCTAATCAGGTGAGCTCCTAAAAGGGACAGGGCTCTTCCTGATGAAGGCCATTTGGAGTACATGTATCACTTATTAATTCATTGCCATGCACCCTTTAATATGTGCTCTGTAATAAAAAACTGCAATGCACCATCTTGCAATGCACCCTTTAATATGTGCTCTGTAATAAAAAACTGAATCCCTTTTTCTCCTTTAAAGTGAGCACGATGTTAAGCTTTCTCAGTAGAGGTAGCTGGAGGGACACAGCATGGGCTAGAAGTTGGGGGAGTGGGTATGAGGACATTTGGTAGAATCTGCACAGGCTGTGGCCCAGAACACGGTTGCTCTTTGATCTAGAGACTTGGCCTGGAAATAACCTTTCTGCAGCCCTCCCGACATGAAAACCAGAGCCCCTACCTGGCCTACATGCTTTGAAGTCCTCCTGATCACAGTGGCACAAGAATTCCCACTACCCGGCCACTGATCTCTCCAGCCTGCTCTGCTACCTGCACTTAGAGCGTGGCCAACTGCTTGCCCAGCAACTCCAGACCAACTCCAGACCAACTCCAGCCTGGCCAAACTAATGAACTTCTCTGCTATCTGGTGGGCTGAACTATACCTTCTCCAACAAGGTCTGAATTCTTTCCAAGTTTGTCCTTGCTTGGGTACTCTCCCTGAGCCCTAGGGTACCATATGGAGTTTCCTTCTATCTTATAGTTACTCTTCTGCCATAGTGAATAATTATGTTAAACTTCCTGTGTTTAACCTATTGTGTGGTTGCTACCTCCTTATTGGACCCAGACTGCTACAGGATGAGGAGGATTTGACACAAAGGAAGATTCTCTCTTGCTAGCTTTGAAGATGGAGGAGCTACATGGCAAGGAATGTGAGTGTCATTTAGGAGCTGAGAGTAGCCCCCAACTAATACCCAAGCCAAGGAAATGGGACCTCAGTCCTACAACCACAAGGAACTTAATTCTGCCATAGCCATGGGAGTTTGGAAGAGGACCCCAAGCTCCAGATGAGAAGGCATAAACTTACTTTCCATTAACCTGATGCCAACTGTATCTCTTCTATGGCCCTTGCACTACTACAATACAAAAATAGGAATATGCCCTATTTTTGCCAGCTCTAAAGTTGAATCATCTTTTCCTTTCTTTTCTCCATACTTCCTATACTAGGCCTTCCAGTTCAAATTCTCTTATCTGCCAAATTATAAATGAAGAGATTATATGGTCAGAGTAAGAAAAATAAACCTTTTAATATAGTAGATAATAGATATAGTAGATAATATAGTAGATAATAATATCTACAGGTACCTAGATTTCCTTTCCACTATCAACAATCAAGACATCCAAATATTTTACATGAATCCATGAGAGAAATGTAAGCAAGTCTCAGAGCAAAAAACTAAGTGAAGGCAAGTACCCAGAGAGGAAAATAAAGTGACTACAGGTTGTGTTCCATACTTTGAGAGCATAACTAAACCAGGTTAACTTCAGCTTTTATTTTCAGACATCGAAGGGCATGAAAAACGGTAGACAAAGCCCAGCGCCCATTGAAGGTAGAAAGTCTAATGGAAGTTTCACCCACACACCGCAAAAAAGCTAAGACCCCAAAGGGTTCTGTCTCAAGATAAGGAAAAATCAAACGACCCCCTTAAGTGGAATGCTAGGAAAATCAACTGTCTCAAATACAAACACCAAGAAGGAAGGAGAAAAACACTGCCATTGAGAACTGGTCTTCATGAAGGTTTGCCAACTACATGGTTTTAAAAAAGAACATACCAAGAATTTTACTTAATTTAATGCCACACTCATGATGGCCTTAGGCACCTGGCAGAAGCAATGTAAATACTTTCTGGAAGAGCCCACCCTCATACCAGGCCCCCAAGAAGTCATACATATAAAACTATAGGGAAAACAGAGAATTCCCTGGTGGTCCAGTGGTTAGGACTCTGCACTTTCATTGCCGAGGGCCCAGGTTCAATCCCTGGTAAGGGAACTAAGATCCTGCAAGCCGTGTGGCACAGTCAAAAGAAAAAAACCAAAAACACACTACAGGGAAAATGGACAGATGGCAGTCAAATATAACTAAATGCATACGGAAACAAGACACCATGAGTGAGAGACAGAAAAGAGCAGACACAAACTTGAAGAGACTTCAGATAATGGAATGATCAGATATGCACTAAAAATAAACTGTCTACTATGTTTTAAGAAATAAGATACACTTAAAACACATGCAGGGAGAAAGAAAGAAGGAGGAAAGGGAGGGAGAGGGGGAAGGAGGGGATAGGGAGGGAGGGAAAACAAAATTATAAAAGCAGCAAAAAGAACTTCTATAGAAATGAAAAATATAATACCTGAAAATAAAAAAAGTCAACAGGTAAAGTTCTGGTTCTGGTAGTAGCAGAGTGGCTTATATCAGACTCATTCTATAGATAGTAATTATAAACTCTGAACAAAATATGAAAAACAACTAACTGATGGTACTAAAGAGTGCCCAAAGCAGGTAGAGACTAGAAGGGATTCAATCCTTGAAAGAAGGAAGTTAGTTTTATACAGCATTTCCCCTGAGGACACTGTCCAGTCCGTGTGAAGCTCTAGCAAAACCCTGCAGTCTTATTGGCTTGAGGTATCAACAGATGAAGTTCAGAGCTGCCAGCAGTTAGAAATTAAGAGGGGAAACCACAAAAAAAGATGTGTCACAAAGGGGAGCCCCAAAACCTGTGTATAAATTCCCTTAACTCCTTGGCTCATCCTTGAACCATGAATGCAAATGCCAAGGACTGGTGGAAAACACCCAGAAGGCCGAAAAAACAGAGCAGAGATTTCCACTGCTGCGTACAACAGCGGAAGAGAACTGGAGTCTGAAGTTAGAGGGGCTTGGTAAACACCTCAGACTTTCCACTGAAACCTCAGAAGGGCCACATCTTAATGGAGAACTCACTCTAAGGGCAAAAACTGAAATAGATCTGCCCAACAAAGTGTAAAACCAACCCTCCACAGGTTTAAGGTGATCAATTAATAATTTAACCGTTTGTTAGAAAAAATTTAACGTTTTTCGGAGGAACAAAGTAGAATCCAGAATGTCTGTCATCTACAATATCTAGCATTTAGTAAAAAACACACATGCAAAAACCCCAAGAAATGTAATCAACAATCAAGGACAAAGGAATCCACAGAAGCTGAGTCCAAAATGACACAGATGATCAGTTAAAAGGTACTGTCTCTAAAGTAGGTGTGGCCTGCAAATGGCTGTGTACTAGAGGGCAAGGAGCTGGAGTTCTATCTGAGGAAAATCAAGGCCCAGAAAAGCAAAGAAATCCTCCTCCTTCTTATGTTAGCTCACATAATAAAGGTGTTTATTGATCTAAAACAAACTCAAAACAAAACAGCATTATAAGTATGGTTAAGGACTTAAAAGAAAAATTGGCTATAAAGAATGAACAGATTGGGAATCTCAGAAAATAAGTTAAAACTTTAAAAAAGAACCAAATGGAAATTCTAGAACTAAAAAGTATAATATATGAACTGAAAAATATTTGGATGGATTTACCAGAGGATTGGAGATGACAGAAATAGTGAACCTGATGAGAAAAACAGAACCTATCCAATCTGAAGAAACAGGGAAAAAATATTGGAAAAAAAAAATCAAACAGCCTAATATAGGTGGAACTGTAGTCTCAGAAGGAGAATGAATAGAGCAAAAAGAAAAAAAAGTAGACTATAGGCTGAAATTTTCTCAAATTTGGTGGAAAACATTAACTTAAAGATCCAATAGTTCAGCAAACCCAATCAGAATAAATTCAAAGAAAACCACACCTATGCACATCACAGTGAAACTATGCTGAAAAGCAAAGATAAAGCGAAAATCTTGATAACATCCAGAGGACAAAGAATGCATAAAGAACAATTATTCAAATTACAGCCAGTCCTCAACAGAAACAATGGAGACCAAAAGATAATGGAAGAGCACCTTTAAAGTTGTCTCAAAGAAAGGAAGAAAAAAAAATCTTGTCAGCCCAGAAAAATATCCTTCAAAAATGAAAGTGAAATAAAGACGTTTTCAGATAAACAAAACTGAGGGAATTTGTAGTCAGACCTATCCTGTAACAAATACTAAAGGACGTTCTTCAGGCTGGAAATCCAATCTACAAAAGGAAATGACAAACTTAAAAAATGATAAATATGTAGGCAAATACAAAAGACTTTTTTCTCTTAATTCCTTTATAAGACATATGATTCTTTAAAAATTGTAACACTGTAGTAAGGGTTTTACAACATATAAAGATGTAAAATATATGATAATAGCACAAGGATGGGGAGTAAATGGAATCACATTGTTGCAAGATTGTTACACTTTACCTGAAATGGTTCAATATTAACTCTAAATAGATTGTGAAAAGTTAAGAATGCATGTTGTAATCTCTAGAGCAACACTAAAAAAGAAAAATACAAAAAATAAAGGAAAAAAAAGAAAAATACAAAAGTATAGCTAAATGCCATTGGAGGAATTAAAACAGAATACTCAAAATATTCAATTAACCTAAAGAAAGGCATAAAAGGACAGAGGAACAAAAAAGAGTTGAGACAAACAGAAAACAAGTAACAAAATAGTGAACCCAAACCTAGCTATATCAATAGTTACATTAATTGTATAAGGAATATCCATCTGGCAAAAGGCAAAGACAGTCAGAATGGATAAAAAAGTAAAAACAAGCCACCTACTGTCTTCGAAAAGGCACATTCTAAATATAAAGACATAGATACAATGAGCATAGGAAAGGTGGTATGGTTATCGATCAAAGTAAAAACTGAGTTAAGGAGTATTACCAAGGATAAAGATTGATATCTTATTAATATAATGACAGAAATGTCAATTCATCAAGAAGACACGACAATCATATATATGCATGCTCCTAATAACAGAGCTTCAAAACATATGAAGCAAAAAAAGGATCTTTCTTTTAAGAAGAGAAATAGAAAAATCCACAATCATAGCTGGTGATTTTAACACCCTCTCTCAGTAATTAATAAAAGCAGACCAAGAAAAATCAGTAAGGACAAAGAAGATTCGAACTACCTTGACCTGATGTTTACAGAACACTCTACCCAACAACTGGAGGATATACATTCTTTTCAAGTGCACATGGAATGGTTATCAAGATAAGACCACATGCTGAGCCATAAAATATATCCCAATTTCAAAAGACTGAAATCTTACATAATATACCTTCTGATAAGATATCTAGAAAGGTGCCAAATACGTGGAAATTAAACACCACAATTCTGAAAATGAAAATACAGCATCATCAAAATTTGTAGGCTCTAGGTAAAGTGATGTTTAAAGGGAATGTTACGGTATTAAACACTTACATTTAAAAAGAAGGAGGGATGGACTTCCCTGGTGGCGCAGTGGTTAAGAATCTGCCTGCCAATGCAGGGGACATGGGTTCAATCCCTGTTCTGGGAAGATCCCACATGACATGGAGCAACTAAGCCCGTGTGCCACAACTACTGAGCATGCACTCTAGAGCCCGCAAGCCACAACTACTGGGCCCACACGCCACAATTACTGAAGACTGCATGCTCTAGGGCCCATGCGCCGCAACTACTGAGCCCACGTGCTGCAACTACTGAAGCCCGTGTGCCTAGAGCTTGTGCTCCGCAACAAGAGAAGCTACCGCACCGCAACGAAGAGTAGCCCCCGCTTGCCACAACTAGAGAGAAAAGCCCACACACAGCAACGAAGACCCAACGCAGCCAAAAAATTAAATTAATTAAATTAAAAAAAATAAAAATAAAATAAAAATAATAAAAAGAAGGAGGGACTTCCTTAGTGGCACAGTGGTTAAGACTCCGTGCTCCCAATGTAGGGTGCCCGGGTTCGATCCCTGGTCAGGGATCCCACATGCATGCCATGTGGGATCCCACATGCATGCCACAACTAAGAGTTACCATGCCACAACTAAGAGTTACCATGACACAACTAAGGAGCCCACGAGCTGCAACTAAGGAGCCTGCCTGCCACAACTAAGACCAGGCACAACGAAATAAATGAATTTAAAAAAAAGGGAAGTTTAAATCAATGCTCTTAGTTTCCACTTTAACAGCCTAGAAAAAAAGAGCAAATTAAACCCAAAGTAAGGAGAAGGAAACAAAGAAAAGAGAACTGAAATAAATGAAGAGATATACCATGTTCATTATCAGAAGACTCAATATTGTTTGCTCTCTCCAAACTTATCTACAGATTCAACACAACCCCAATTAAAATTTCAACAGGTTTTTTTGTTGTTGTTGAAACTGACAAGTTGATTCTAAAATGTATATGGCTATTTTAGAATAGCCAAAATAAACTTGAAGAACAAACAGAGGACTTACATTTCCTGATTTCAATATAAAGCTATAGTAATCAAAAGAGTGTGGTATTATCATAAGGCTGGACAAACAGATCAATGAACAGAATAGACAGTCTGTAAATAGACTCACACATATATGGTCAAACCATTTTGAACAAAGATGCCAAAGCAATTTAATGGAGAAGGGAAAGTCTTTTCAACAAATGGCGCAGTGACCACTAGATATCTGTATTGGGAAAACAAAACAAAACAACAGCAACAAAAACAAAGCTTGACCCCACCATTTTAGTGCCGGTGGCCCTTGGAAGCAGTCTTGCCTAACTGCCAAACCCTCTCCCAGGTCAGGCTATAGCGGAAAGCCTTTAGGTCCAAGTCCTTGCTTAATAAGGTAAATGATAAGAAGTTGTTCAACAGGTCTCATATCTTTGTTTATCTCAATTTTTGCCGGAAAAAAATTTTCCAGACCTCCCAGGACCATCTAATATGACCCAAATCCCATTCCCAGACTGCTCTGCTCTTCTCAACACTCGATCCAACTTCCCTCCCTTTTGTTTCTCCCAAACCCGTGCACTGTCTTCTCTGTAACTTGGTCAGTGATCTGCCACTCATACCTTCTATTCTCACACTTCCCCAACTCCAGCATCACTGAAGCCGGGCTCCCCCCTGAGGCTCTCTCAAGCTGAGAAGGCTGCTTATTCTTACAACAGACAGCTCAGGCTTTGGCAATGGCATCAATAACTTCTTTGCTCCCTCTGCTGCCTGCAGACAATTCTCTCCCACTCTCACGAAGAACTGCCTTCTGCTTGGGTATGCGTGCCTACTGACTTTACTACCCTCTCATTTGTGCCAGTCACTCCCCCTTATTTGACAGAGGAGGCTTGAGTTTGTCCTTTGCTGGCTCTTCCTCATCTCTACAACACCTAAATGTTGGCATTCCTCAGGTTTGGCCCTAACCTCTCTTCTCTTCTCTCGCCATCCTTCCCTTTGGTCAGGTTTCTCCACCTTAGCACTACTGACATCTGGGGCTGCATAATTCTGCACTGTGGGGAGGAGGGCTGCACTGTGCAGCGTAGGATGTTCAGCAGCATCCCTGGCCTCTACCTACTGGATGCCAGCCTCATAGAAAACCCCTGTCTTAGGCAATTACATGCACTCGTATGGCCTCCAATCTCTCTTCTTATATCCAGTTTCCTATTTGATGTCTCTTAGAAGGCTCACAGGCATCTCAATCTTCGCACGAACTTAACTGAAGTTTTGTTTTGAAATTTGTCCTGTCCCAAGTCTTCACCATCTTGGTAAATGGCCCAATCCAGAAACCAAGGACCCACCGCTGATTCCTCCCACCTCCTCCACCTGCAGGACCAATAAATTCTACTCCCAAATTAGTTCTCAAATCTGTGCACCCCCTTTATCTTCACTATCACCACCTCAGACCAAACCACAAAGATTCCTCACCTGAATGAATGCCGTAACCTCCTAACTTGTGGCCCTGCTTCCACTCTGGCCTCCAAGCAGCCTGCTCTCCACAGAGCAGCCAAAGTGGTCATCTGACCAAATCACTCCGTTATTTACAATCTGAAAAGATTTCCTATCTACTTAAAATAAAACCTAAACCCCAAGCCCATAAAATCCTACATGACCTGGCCCTCACCTAAATCCCAAACCTACCACTCCTCACCTCACTATCAAACCCCATCACACTACCCTCCCAGAACATTCCAAGCTCCTTACCTCTCAGTGCCTTCGTGTTTGCAGAAGACCGGGCCTCCAGCTGCCCCCATGGCTGACTCCTCCTCCAACAGGCTTTCTGTGAGCGCTCTCAATAAACCCTCCCTCCCTCCCACCCCTTCACTGTTCTCTATCACAGCACCCTGTTTGGCTCCTTAAAGCACCTTCTCACCTTGTCTATTACAAATCAAGAACAGCTTTGCTGCTACTGTTGTTAACCTGCTTGTCTGACTCCCTTCACTGGACTGTCACCTCTAGGAGGGCAGGGACGTGGTTCTCTATCATAAACCCAGGAACTGGCACAGAGTAGGTATTCTACGAAATACTTACTAGTTGAATTCTAGGGGAAGATGGGTAGCAAAGCTGTGGAACACACAGACAACTATAAATGAGAGATACAAACAGAAAAACCCACGAAGGCAACAAGCAAATTAGCTAAAACAGAACATGGCTTCCTCTGGCTATCCACCTGAGTTCCAAGCTGAAAGGAGGAAGGGCAGGAGGACTTCATATCTCAGGAACAAATTTAATTTTAATTACCCACTGTTTTCCAGGACTGATGCCGCTATTTCCTTTTATTAGCAGACATCACCAAACAAGACAGGAGAGAGACACACAAAAATTACCAATCTATGGAGAGACAAGACAGACATTTCACCTACCCCAAACACATTTCCTGTCTGAAGGAGCTTCAAAGCTGGAGGTGAAGACAGACCCCACCAACCAGCTAACAGAAGGTCATATACAGGTGCTTCTACTGGCCAAAGGTGAGACAATTTGAACACCAAAGAGATACTAATTATATTGGATTGAAATACATCAAATATGTTTAATTGTATCAGATCATAATGATACTAACACAAAACAAAAATCATTACTCACCACTGGAAGATGCTAAGGAAACAATTTATTATTTTGAAACAGGTAAGCAGAGAGAAGAGCACACATATATCCTAGCTTTTCTTTGTGAACCGTTTTTCAGTTATTTGAATGACAAAATAGTTGATGAAGTAAATCTTTATGGACATATTCTAGCTAATGAATAAATAAGAAGTTATAGAAATAGAACATCATCAGTGATGCCAACAACACAAAGAAAAGTCAGACATGATGTACCCCTGATGAAAATATCAACACCATTTATAAAACAGACAACAAAAAATTGAACCTGAATGTGATCTAGCCCCTAAGTATGACTACCAATTTACAGGAAATACAGAAGAAAGAGGATTATGTTAAATGACACCATGGGTATGCAGTTAATAAGGAACAGACTCTGGAAAACTATGGGGCAAACAATCTGGGTTTTTTTCTATTAAAATATGCCAGGAAAAAAAGAGATTTGGAGAAGAAACCAATAGAGACTTGAAAGACACATCGCTAATCGCAATGCAGGGTCTTTATGAGCATCTTCATTCAAACAAACTGTAAAATAAATATATAAATAAAGTATATGAGACAACTACAGAAATTTAAATGATATTTGATGATATAAAGGAATTAACTTTTTTTGTGTGATAATGGTTTGGGGCTATACTTGAAAAAAGAATGATTACTTTTTAGAGATATACATATATTGAAATATTTACAGATAAACTGATGTCTGGGATTTGCTTCAAAAAAATCTGGGGTGGAAAGGGAAAGTGTGTGGGGATGTAACAAGATTGGCCATGAGTTGATAATTTTTCAACATGGATGACAGACACGTGAAGGTTCATTCATTACATTATTCTACTTTTGTAGAGAGCATACAGTAAGTTTTAAAAGTCCAAAAACAGAAAGCTTAAAAAACAAAACAAAGCATGCTATAGTAAAGAACATTCTAGAAACTGACTAGCTGTGGGTACTTGGTGGGAAACCAAAGTGAAGAACCCTGGCCCTGGGAAGTAATCATGTCCTGTCCCCAAACTGGCTCTAGAGGCAGGACCAAAGCAAGGTTGGGCTCAACTGTGGATCTGCAAATTCCTAGACACGTAGGGGAAAGTGTCTGAAAGCTGTGCAGGTCCTGTGAGATGGGCAGTATTAGGGGGCTGGAGAAGTGAGTGAGGCGGACTCGTTTGGGGGCCACAGAGTAGGGGTTTGGGAGAATGAGTAGATGAGGAAACCTCTTTGGGAAGTGATTGGCGGCTTCACTGGCTCTCTGTTTTGCTGCCTGTCTCCCCTCCCTTAAGAGGGCAGGGAGGGGACTTCCCTGGTGGCACAGTGGTTAAGAATCCGCCTACCAATGCAGGGGAGACGGGTTCGAGCTCTGGTCTGGGAAGATCCCACATGCCGCAGAGCAACTAAGCCCGTGCACCACAACTACTGAGCCCGCGAGCCACAACTACTGAGCCCGTGTGCTGCAACTACTGAAGCCTGCTTGCCTAGAGCCTGCACTCCGCCGCAAGAGAAACCACCGCAATGAGAAGCCTGTGCACCGCAACGAAGAGTAGGCCCCTGCTCACCACAACTAGAGAGAGCCCACGCGCAGCAACGAAGATCCAACGCAGCCAAAAATAAATTAAAAATATAAATGAATTTATTTAAAAAAGAGGGCAGGCAGAATATTTCTGCTATATATCCAGTGCCTGGTACACAGTAGGTTCATTATAGTACTATTAGTATATATTATTATTAACAATAAGTAAGTTGAGTGAATGAACTCTAATAAGGCCCAATAAAATGAATGCTACAAAGGCAATGTAAGCAAACTGTGCTTACAAGTAACATATAGTTCTTTGAATTAAAATAATTTATTTTTAAAAATCACTGATAATACTATATTTTTCTTATCCTTTGTTATAAGTTTTCACACACAGCATCTTATTTAAAAATTTACCAAACCACACTACAACATAATCACGCCAAATATTATTCAGCCTAGCAGAACCAAGGTCTCCTGGTCTCCTAGTCAACATTTTTTTTCCTGTATCACTCTGCTGGTAAGATTTACAATTAGTCAAGTGCTAAAGATACAGCATGTTTTCCAAGAAGCAATTGTACCTTCACAACACAACACTAAATTTCTACTTTACCCCTAGGATGTGAGTTTTGTAACTCTGGGTAAGCTACAACATAACCTGACATTAACAACTAACCAAAGACCAAGAGAAAGTATAGAATAGTAACTAAAAGGCCTGTATGCTTAAGAAACAAAAGTGATCTTGTGCCTTAGAGAGGAAACCAGATGTAGAGCATTCAGACTTTACTCTGCTGAGCTAGCAACACAAGCTGGTTGTACTGGCAGAGATCCTGATTTATTCAGAGCTCAAACAAGGTTCGGCTGGCGGAATCTAACCTTGAACTAGAACAAACTGGAAGGAGGGAAAAAGTGCCACAAAGAGAAGGCAATTCAAAAGTCTATGAATGTATTGCAAAACATGACTTTGTTTAGGAAATCTAGTTTCTTTGGGGGTGTCTTAATTGCAAATGAGGTATTTTCAAGAAACTATATGTACTAGTGCCAAACAGTAAAGTGTCCTTTGAATTTCAAATTAAATTTGTTACAGAAATCCCACCCCTTTGTGGAATAAGGATGTAAAATACTTGGGATTTGAATTCCACCTGTATGCTTCAGGCAGATATTTCGCTAAATAGGATATATGATCAGGTTTCAAAGAAACAAAAGAAAAAAACAATTGCATAAAGTCTATACCACCCAGCTCATTTCCCCATAAAATGGCCTCCAGAAGCATTTAATGTTGGAACACTGTGTACTAACTAACTTTATTAATACATCGATGACAGTACTGACCCACTCTCAATAGAGCAGTCACCAGCACATTGGGACAAAGGAAAAAAGCTAGACAGCAAGAGAGGTAAGGGCTCACAGACTGTCCTCAACTAAGTCACTAATACTCAAAGTGACACCATTTCCAACCAAGTCCAATTATTTTATTTTACACTTGAAAGTGAAGATAGGAGGCATGAGACTGACAGGTCTCCTGCCTGTTTTAAAGACAGTATCAGGGGCTTCCCTGGTGGAGCAGTGGTTAAGAATCCGCCTGCCAATGTAGGGACACAGGCTCGAGCCCTGGTCCGGGAAGATCCCACATGCTGCGGAGCAACTAAGCCCATGTGCCACAACTACTGAGTCTGCGCTCTAGAGCCCGCAAGCCACAACTACTGAGCCCACGTGCCACAACTACTGAAGCCCACGTGCCTAGAGCCTGTGCTTTGCAACAAGAGAAGCCATGACAATGAGAAGCCTGTGCACTGCAACGAAGAGTAGCCCCCACTCACCACAACTAGAGAAAGCCCGCACACAGCAACGAAGACCCAACACAGCCGTAAATAAATAAATAAATTTATTTTTTTTAAAAAAAAAGAGAATAACAGGAAAATTAACCAGATTTCAAAGACGATGGAGGACCAGAAAGTCACAAAACATTTTAACCTCATCTTGGTTTAATCTCAAGTCATTCCTCTGCTCAATAATTTTGTCTTTTTTTTTTTTTTTTTAAGACCCCACCACTAACCTTACTGCTCATGCAGTAGAGATCAAAGGAATGAAAACAAAGGCTTTTTCAATTACAGGACCACTCCTTGGCTCCTGGATTGATTAAGGGCTTCCTTGCTGTAATTTCTAGAGGAGATTCGGTAGGATAGGCTGGTACTCAGTCACCCCTACTTAAACGAGGAATTCTTGATGATGCATGTACTGCTTCTCATTTACTCTTTAGAGTTAAACACAGCTAGGATAAGAATGCCCTCTATTCGCTACATGTCAGACTTCCATTCTGGGGGCTGAGCTATGACCTGAAAAGGCCTCTTTTTTACCTTTCTAACTAAAACGAAAAGACTAAACAAGCCAACTGCATAAAGTCTCATCACATAAGCACTCGTATCAAGGCAGTCAAACAACATCATCATCATTTAGCCAAACTTCTATAGTGCTATATGATTCAGCTTTAAACACTTCAAGTTGCACTGAAGCAAGTGACCGAATGGCCAGATAGCCAAAATTCATGGTAATAACTCTTTGTCAGGGGCAGATTTTGATCTATGCCAACAACCAGAACTGGCTCATACCCACAAACCTCTTTGAAAAACCTTAGTGCAAAAGTCCCAGGATACAAGAAATTCATAGATTCAGAGCCACAGCCTTTCATCACAGGATTAGAATGCTGCTTCCTACCACATGTGGGCACTAAGCAAGAGTTGGCCATCACCAATACTTTCCATATAAGGAAGTCTCAGGAAGCTAGCAAGCTCTCTTTAAAAAAAGAGAATTGCTGGTTCTAAACTCTTAACAGGCAATCCCTAAAAGGATAAGTTCTATGGTATGTGAAATATATCTCAATTAAAAAAAAAAAAGAAAGAATAGTTCAACTGGGACTTCCTTGGTAGCACAGTGGTTAAGAATCCACCTGCCAATGCAGGGGACATGGGTTTGAGCCCTGGTCCAGGAAGATCCCACATGCCACAGAGCAACTAAGCCTGTGCGCCACAACTACTGAGCCTGTGCTCTAGAGCCCGCGAGCCACAACTACTGAGCCCGCACTCTAGAGCCCACGAGCCACAACTACTGAAGCCTGCACACCTAGAGCCCGTGCTCTGCAACAAGAGAAGTCCCCATTCGCCACAACTAGAGAAAGCCCGTGCAGTAATGAAGACCCAATGCAGCCAAAAATTAATTAATTAAAAAAAAAATAGGGCTTCCCTGGTGGCTCAGTGGTTGGGAGTCCGTCTGCCGATGCAGGGGACACAGGTTCGTGCCCCGGTCCGGGAAGATTCCACATGCCGCGGAGCGGCTGGGCCCGTGAGCCATGGCTGCTGAGCCTGTGCGTCCAGAGCCTGTGCTCTGCAACGGGAGAGGCCACAACAGTGAGAGGCCCGTGTACCGCAAAGAAATAAAAAATAATAATAGTTCAAATGCAGTTTTGTCATTTTAAACAGTATTCCAAAAATATATGTTGAGAAATTACCTCACATATCCCAAAGCTTTCATTCAAGTTTATATAATCTATTCGAACAGATGCCAACTATCATCATACTTTGATACAGTGTATAATGAATTGTTTAAAAAAATTACCCTTACTTTACTCAATCACAATTCTAGCTCAACTTCTATTCATGAGATAAAACAAAAGTTATAATAAAGAATGGCAGGACTTCCCTGGTGGTGCAGTGGTTAAGAATCCGCCTGCCAATGCAGGGGACGTGGGTTTGAGCCCTGGTCCAGGAAGATCCCACATGCCGCAGAGCAACTAAGCCCGTGCACCACAACTACTGAGCCTGCGTTCTACAGCCCATGAGCCACAACTACTGAGCCCATGTACCACAACTACGGAAGGCCACGCGCCTAGAGCCCGTGCTCTGCAACAAGAGAAGCCCCAACTCGCCACAACTAGAGAAAGCCCACGCACAGCAATGAAGACCCAACGCAGACAAAAATAAATACATAATAAAGAATGGCTTTATTGGCTTCATAGTGAGAAATTTAAGTGAAATGAGTAGGCTCAAATACTTCACAGTAGTAAAATATAAAGCAGTACGATGACAATTTCTGGCTAATTGTATGATTGAAATTTGTGCCAAATAAATTACACTTGTATTGCCAGAAGAACTGAGCATCTGTACAGTTCTTAGGTATATATCCTGAACATAGGAAAAGTGTTCTTTTCAACCTTAGGATACTATTTCTAGATGTTACACCAGGAACAAGCCCCAGTGAAACAAAAATGTAAAGTTTCATGACAATCATGCTCCACGTATTTAACTTTTATTCACACATATGATAAATACCAGGAATAACTGCTTATTGTTTTAGGAAAAAACTACTTACAAGAGATAGCAGCAAACGGAACAGGTCACCAACATGGTGATGATAACTCTGGAGAAAAAAAAAAAGTGCAAGCATTAGATAACTAGCAAACTATGCAGACTTTGCAGGAGGTTTAAGTTCCCTTCCCAGGTGATCAAACCTGGCAAGGATTGCACAACCAGGAAAATACATCTGAATCTGTTCAAACACCAGAGACAGCAGGGTGCCCTGGGGTGCACACAGCAGAATTCTACGGAAGTCATTAACATTTGTATTTAAGGGAATGTGTACTGATGCCACAGATTAGGGGTCTAATCCAAACCCATCTGAAACTGAACACAAAAGGCTGTACTGGTAATAGCTTTGACATCCAAGTAACTGCCCTATTTGGTATATGAAATGACACTATACTGCTAAAAATGTTACTGAGTCCAAGCTCGCTCTGCTCACCGCACGACAGGCCAATGAATCGGAGACGAGGTGTTGAGGCAAGGGATACGACTTTATTGGGAAAGCCGGCAGCCCGAGAAGATGGCAGACTGGTGTCTCCGAAAAACCATCTTCTCTGGGTCTGGATGCCAGTTTCTTTTATAGAATCAGAGAGGGAGAGGCGGTGAGGAAGTAAAGTAAAAGGGCCATCAGTCTTGCAAAACATCTGGAATGACCAGCCTCCGTGAGGGGATGTGTTAGTTTCTTCTTTTTTGCAGCCATTCACAGGTAAGCAGGGCTAGCAGAGGGATAGGGTTCCCTGAGGCAGGCCATTATGTATGATTATAATAACAAAAGCAATGAAAAGCAAAGGTTAAAGTCAAAGAAACAGATCCAATGTGGAGTCCGATTTAGCTCTTCCGTGTTACCAAAATATGACTTTCTAGCCTTGACCTCTCTCCATCTCCATTCCTGTCTGAAAAATAGTTAAACCTGGATCTCTGATCAGCTGAATTTCAACGTTTAAAAAATTGAATTCATGATATTCTTTTCCCATTTCTCTTTCCAAATTTAAATCTCCTACTCCAGAGAAGCTCTGCCATTTCCACCCATCTGACCCACCCCTCCAATCTGTCATCTTTTTACTCATGCCTCCCCTGCACCTTCAGTCACCAAATGCTGTGGATTAGTCCTTTGAAGCAGCTCTCCTTATGCGGATTTTTTTCCTTTCTATTCCCATCGTTAAAATCAAAATTTATCAGGTCTGCCTGGCTAACTGCTGGCAGATTCAAAACTTTCTTCCTTCCCTTTCATTCTATCCATACAATCTTTCATTCATTCTACAATCACCTTGGGTTAATCTTTCTAAAATATTCCTTTCATTACATCACTCTGCAGCTTATCACCTTTCAATGCTCCCCCATCATTCACAGGCGTGACTTCCAAAGACGGGGTCTCCACACCCCATAGAGTAAGAAAGACTATCTCCTAGAAGGCAGGGGGCAAATATCTGAACTCCTATATATATTATGTTTAACTCATCCTTTAGAAATTCTGTGTGTGTGCATATATTTTCTGTGGTTAATACACTGGCTTGTCCATTCAACAGATTCAGAGTGACTTGTATGCACCAGGCTCTGGGGAGAGAGGAGTGAACAAAAGGGATGAAAACCCCTGAAGTTTAGCAAAGCAAAGGTTCCTGGTGAGAGGGTATCAGGCATTCAAAGAGGACAGAGGCCAGTGTGGCTGAGCTGAGCAAGGACAGCCTGGCAGGAAGTGAGGTCAGAGGTATCTGGTAGCCTCTGAAAGGAAAAGGGAAGCTATTTTGGAGGGATTTGAGAAGACTGACAAAATCTGACCCAAATTCTAATAGGATCTCTCTGCAGGGTGGAAATAGACTAGGGAAGAGAAAGCAAAAGGAAAAGCAGAAAAACCAGTTAGTGGGGAATTGCACCAATGGACCACTCTGGTAGCAGTGCCTGTAGTGAGAACCGGTCAGACTCTGGATATATCCTGAAGGCACATTCTTCAAAACATGTACCTTATAGTACATATATAAATAGGTATTGGGGGTTGCACATCATGTTTATTATTCTCCATCCCAAGCTTCTGCTCCTCTTCTTCCATTCCCCTGCCCCAACCTGGAATCCCTCCCTCAGTCTTTCCCTTCCCCAAAAGACCAACTCAGAGATCGGAAACAGCTGAGGCCCCTCTGTACTATTTGATTAATAGTTCGATATCAAACGCTCCCTCATGGGAATTCCCTGGTGGTCCAGTGGCTAGGACTCCACGCTTCCACTGTGCGGGTTCGATCCCTGGTCAGGGAACTAAGATCCCGCAAGCCGCACGGCACAATGCAGCCAAAAAGAAAAGAAAAAAAATTTTTTAATTAAGATATCAGTTCCTAATGTGCTTCATTAAAATATCAGTTCCTAATGTGCTTCTTCTAAGTTATTGCCTGCTGAAGAGTTTAGGGGTGAAGTGTCATGATAACTGCAATTTACCTTCAAATGATTCAGCAAAATTACGTATGTATGTATGCACACCTGGATTCATAGACAAAGCAAATATAAAGCAAATATGAATATGTCAGCATTATTGAATCTAGGTGGTGTTATACAACACCTGTACTACTCTATTTTTCTGAATGTTCAAAAATGTTATGTCTGAAAAAATTGGAGCTGACTGAACTGTAACACTAATCCCTGTGCTCTGTCCCCATTCCCTCCCCCACAACTACTGCTAAGGGAGCCACTGTGAAAAAATCTGAAGCTTTCAGAGAATCTGTGGATTCCTAAAGAGGAGAATGGGAAATCATGAAAAATAGGAATGGTCAGGAACCAGTACTCCAGGTACAGACTTCATTTTATCCAGCCCTTTTTCAGTTGTAGAAAAGATGAGAGTAAGAGGCTTGTTTTAGGTTATACATAGATTCAGAAGAGTTTTTCCCCTTTTGCTCCCTTTTCCCCCCAGCTTCATGAGGTCCTGAAAACCTCCTAATCACCCAGGTTTCTGCATTCTGATGTGCAGGGATCTCAGAGAAGAGGATTTAACAGCAAAGTCTCCTTTCTTCCCTTCTCACACAGCACCTTTACTTAGCTCCTTAACGAAGATGTTTTTAATCCTTCAAATCAGAAATGCTCTCCCGTGTTAAAAATTCACCAGAGTCCTTGAATCAATTCAGCTCCTTCGTGTATTTAAAAAAAAAAAAATCACTTGCAGTCTTTTCAGAAGGTAAAGGGGAACTAATACTAATTCAGTACTAATATTTCCATTTTACAATGAGGAAACAGGAACATGGAAAAGTTAACTAAACTATCCAAGGTCATAGGGATCATCCAGCCGGGAGCAGTGTTTCTCAAAGTGTAATACAGTAACTCCTAGGAGACACCTAGTGTTTTAAGACCTGCTCAATCCTGCCAAGAGCAGGAAATACAAGGACTGAGGTGGAGGCTATGAATTAGATCCAGATAACATATCACTAGCAGGTCAAACCTGAATAGTGACACTAGGGCTAGAAACTGAGTAGCCCATGGACCACTGGAGGCGTTTCATTACCCCGGGTAACACCAGTGGCATCAAGACCCAAGGCTGGGCATGGTGGGCCCCAAATGGGGGTCTTCAAGAAAGGAGTGGTCAACACTACCAGAACATTAATAAATGCTTTCTGAGTATGAAGGCTGGAAAGGAAGACAGTGGGTAATGAAACAGCTGAAGACAGAAACACAACAAAAGAGTACTATGTTGTTCTCTAATTCCAGTAGGAGAAACAAGCCCAAGGAATTAAATTTGGTTAATACAAATTGTTTTAATAACCCCAGAATTCTGACACTCTAAATCATCTATTACAGGCTGGAAAGATGACCCTATATAACTGATGTTAGGGGTGGGGTGGGGAAGAGGAACCTAATACAGTGAAATGACAGAAATTCATCCACCATTTTTCCTTTTTAAACAAATTATGATTTACTTGTAAGCTCGATGGAAGTAACAGGTCTAACACAGTTTATTCCAGAGAGCAAAAGGGGTTCAGGTCACAAAACATTAAGGAAGTAATAGCATTTTCTTTCCTTTAATAAAGGCAATAGACTTATCCACTCAATAACTTTTTACTGAATGTCTACTCTGCATGCAGAGCACTGTGAAGCCACCAATTCGTTTCAAAGAATAAAACAAGAGATGGTGTTCCCCCAAATCTGTGACTTCAGTCCAAGTTTCACCCCACATGATCTTGCCGCCGAGGAAAAAATGGCTAAAAGGCAAAGAGGAACCAGAAAGAGGGTGTTCCAAAGCCCCTTTGAAGATAAGACTCTGTTTCATACTACAATAAAAAAAAAGTTTACTTACAAAACAGATAAAGCTCTAACAAAGAAGTCTGGAGGAAAAAAGTCTTTCTTAACCAATCATTCTAAGAGCTTGTTACACTCACATACAAGGGCTGGAGAGCCTTGGAAAGGTATGACGCAGGGGTTTCTAAACAATACCTCCGACTCTTTGATAATTAATCTCGCTCTAGATCAAGCCCCAGCTAGAGCCTGGCGCCCACTAGATGCAAGGCCTGGGCTCAACGTTGCTGCACAAGCTTGTCCTCTGCAACTGCGACAGTCTGTGAGGCAGAGAGATCAATTTCTGTTTTATTTATTTGATCCGTTCCTTTAAAGTTTAGGCAAACGAGGCCTCATTTGGGTGGACGGCAGGGCTAAAGGGGCGACAGACGTCTAGGGACGAACCCCAACTTCTCCTTGAGTCTTTATAAACCCATTTCCGACTGCACCGTCCCCACACAGAGACGTGATGAGAAAAAATTCCCCTACAACTCCTTCCCAAGGAGGGTCCGCCGGAAGTCACCCTCCTCACGTTCAGGCCGGGAGACACTGAGGCTGCTGCGATAAGGAAGTCGAGGGGCTGCACGGGGGTCGGGGCCTGACTGGAGGGCAGGATCACCCGGGCAAGGTCTCCGACCGGTGCGGAATCGCCCCCTCCCCCGCCCGGCTCTGCGGGTCCTCACCGCGCGTCCCTCCCCAGGCAGGCCTGGCGCACTTACCCCCGGTTGGGACCCTTAGGGATGAACCAGGGCACCAGGAAGCCGACGAAGCCCCAGAACACGCTCATCACGATGAGAGGCACGGTGAGGCCCGTATACGCCATGGCTGCTGCGGGAGGTGCCAGCCCCTGCCCCGCCGCCTCACTGTGGTCCCACCCGGAAGTGTCAACACCGGCCGCGTGACCTGCGCGCGCAAAGACCCGCCTCCCGCACCCCACGTGACCTCGCGCCGGACTCCGCCCCGCCGGGGACCGGGAGACAGAGCCCCGCCCACGCCCGGCCGGTCTTGGGGTCCTGCTCCTTAGAGGGACATCAGTCACCCCAGAGCCCCAGAGGTAGGGGTAAGTCACCAGGGGCTCAGCAAAGTTTTCTGATACGAAGGTGACCCTTTTAAGAAAAGAGTGTAGGTATTTACAGCTTTATCTTATGCAACAAACATATAAAGAACTTAATAGTAAGTTTCTGTTCAGAATTCCTGTGTGCCAGGCACTGGGCCATGAGCTTTAAGTGTTTGAGTTTGTTTTAAACACCTCACGACAGCCTATGAAGTCGTTTTCATTATTATCCCCACTTTGCCGTTGAAGAAACTGAGGCCCAGGGAGGAGGTTAAGGATCTTGGCCAGAGTCACATAGCTACTAAGTGGCGGAGCCAGGATTTAACCTTTGACGGTGTGATTTTCAAGCCCAGTGCTCTTAGCTACTTACCTACTGAATGACTTGTGCACTGTGCCAAGTTTGGGGGTTACAGAAATCAGACAGACACTGCCTCCCCTCAGGGAGTTCACAGGCTGGTGAGATGGACTTGTGAGCAGGCCACTCAATGCAGTGTGAAGGTAGAGTGGACCATAGTGCACAACTTTTCCATCCCAGCCAGTCCTGAGCTGAGCCTTGAAAGAGGAGTAGAAATTAGCCAGAGTAGTAAGGAGAAGGTAACATGGAGTTTCAAATGCTTGCCAAGGATTTTCACATATGTTCATTGTAGTATGTGACAACCTTGGAACAGAGGAACCCAGTTCTCAGAGAGGTTGACAGAGCTCTCAGGCAGAAGCCAGATGGAAAGCAAATCTATAAACCAATCCAATGTGCTTTACCCTGGACGATGTTTTCCCAGCAATAGTCACATTTCCTTACCTGGAATTGTCTCCTGATTTCTTTCTTCATTCAACTAGAATGGATTCCTGGATTAAATGAGAAATTGGACGAAAGATCTTTAATATCTCTTGAAACACGATTCCAAGCCTTTACCTGAAGGACAAGGCAGGAAACTAGTTGGTCTCCTTTGTGCTCATCCTGCCCCCCGCAACAACTCAGTCTCTACAGAAATTCTGTTGTCCTTAAGTTCCAGTCCAGGCATCACCTTCACCAAGACCTATTTTCATTCTGTTATTGCATGTCTTGTGGCCTTCTACTTGTTTGTGTGTATAAATTAACCAACCCTCTACTAGAGGGCAAACTCCTTGATTATGGGCACTGTTTAACTGATCTTTGTTCCTTAGAAGCACTTTATACATAGAATGTGCTCAATAAACACTTGTACAACTGAATTGAATAGTTAAAGGGTGAAATCAGCCAGAACTAAATTAGAGAAAAAAGTTTGCTCTTTCTTCCCATTTCTTTTTTTAAAAACTTATTTCTAATCGTGGCAAAATAAATATACATAACATAAAACTTAACCTTCTTTACCACTTTTAAGTGTACAGTCCAATAGTGTTAAGTATTCACACTGTTGTGCACCTGATCTCCAGAACATTTTCATACGCACTAAACAAATCCCCATTCTCTCCTTCCCCCGCCCCTGGCAACCACCATCCTACTTTCTGTTTCTATAAGCTTGACTACTCAAGATACCTGATATAAGTGGAATCATAGAACATTTGTCTTTTTGTGACTGGCTTATTTCACTTAGCATAATGTCCTCTAGATTCA